>NC_041380.1:570583204-570623404 GCF_002162155.2 Triticum dicoccoides
TTTTTGTAGGGGCTAATGGTATTATTCCAGAGCTCTTTTATAATTGGCATAATTTTTGGACCATATTTCATATATATAGAAATATCTTTCCAATGCAAATATTTATCGAATTAATCCAAATGGCCAAAATAAATGTCCATGAGCTCCTAAAAATATTGTTTTGATTTTTATCTCTGTCCAATATTTTCAGAGGGCAACATGAGCATTTTCTTGGTCCCTTTTGGGGAATTTTTTATTTGGGTCATTTTCAAAATGATTCTGAGGGTTCCACCAATCCTCATTTCAAATTTAAATGAAATTTAAACATGATGCACACATGAAGCTAGCCTAGAGCATTACCAGAAGCTAGGGATGTGACAACCAAAGTCCATACTTTGTTCTCATACATGGATCCCATCTCAGATTTCATGGCTTCAAGCCATTTTGCGGAATCTGGGCTCACCATCGCTTCTCCATAGTTCGTAGGCTCATCATGATCTAGTAGCATGACTTCCAGAACAGGATTACCATACCACTCTGGTGCGGATCTTACTCTGGTTGATCTACGAGGTTCAGTAGTATCTTGTTCTGAAGTTTCATGATCATCATCATTAGCTTCCTCACTAATTGGTGTAGGTGTCACAGAAACTGGTTTCTGTGATGTACTACTTTCCAATAAGGGAGCAGGTACAGTTACCTCATCAAGTTCTACTTTCCTCCCACTCACTTCTTTCAAGAGAAACTCCTTCTCTAGAAAGTTTCCGAATTTAGCAACAAAAGTTTTGCCTTCGGATCTATGATAGAAGGTGTATCCAATAGTTTCCTTTGGATATCCTATGAAGACACATTTCTCCTATTTGGATTCGAGCTTATCAGGTTGAAGCTTTTTAAGCATCGCAACCCCAAAATTTCAGAAACGACAACTTTGGTTTCTTGCCAAACCACAGTTCATAAGGCGTCGTCTCAACGGATTTTGATGGTGCCCTATTTAACGTGAATGTGGCCGTCTCTAGAGCATAACCCCAAAACGATAGCGGTAAATCAGTAAGAGACATCATAGATCGCACCATATCAAGTAAAGTACGATTACAACGTTCGAACACACCATTACGTTATGGTGTTCCGGGTGGCGTAAGTTGCGAAACTATTCCGCATTGTTTCAAATGTACACCAAACTCGTAACTCAAATATTCTCCTCCACGATCAGATCGTAGGAATTTTATTTTCTTGTTACGATGATTTTCAACTTCACTCTGAAATTCTTTGAACTTTTCAAATGTTTCAGACTTATGTTTCATTAAGTAGATATACCCATATCTGCTTAAGTCATCTGTGAAGATGAGAAAATAACGATATCCGCCGCGAGCCTCAACATTCATCGGACCACATACATCTGTATGTATGATTTCCAACAAATCTGTTGCTCTCTCCATAGTACCGGAGAATGGTGTTTTTGTCATCTTACCCATAAGGCACGGTTCGCAAGTACCAAGCGATTCATAATCAAGTGGTTCCAAAAGTCCATCAGTATGGAGTTTCTTCATGCGCTTTACACCGATATGACCCAAACGGCAGTGCCACAAATAAGTTGCACTATCATTATCAACTCTGCATCTTTTGGCTTCAACATTATGAATATGTGTGTCACTACTATCGAGATTTAATAAGAATAGACCACTCTTTAAGGGTGCATGACCATAAAAGATATTACTCATATAAATAGAACAACCATTATTCTCTGATTTAAATGAATAACCGTCTCGCATCAAACAAGATCCAGATATAATGTTCATGCTTAACGCTGGCACCAAATAACAATTATTTAGGTCTAATACTAATCCCGAAGGTAGATGTAGAGGTAGCGTGCCGACCGCGATCACATCGACTTTGGAACCATTTCCCACGCGCATCGTCACCTCGTCCTTAGCCAATCTTCGCTTAATCTGTAGTCCCTGTTTTGAGTTGCAAATGTTAGCAACAGAACCAGTATCAAATACCCAGGTGCTACTGCGAGCATTAGTAAGGTACACATCAATAACATGTATATCACATATACCTTTGTTCACCTTGCCATCCTTCTTATCCGCCAAATACTTGGGGCAGTTCCGCTTCCAGTGACCAGTCTGCTTGCAGTAGAAGCACTCAGTTTCAGGCTTAGGTCCAGGTTTGGGTTTCTTCTCTTGAGTAGCAACTTGCTTGCTGTTCTTTTTGAAGTTCCCCTTCTTCTTCCCTTTGCCCTTTTTCTTGAAACTAGTGGTCTTGTTGACCATCAACACTTGATGCTCCTTCTTGATTTCTACCTCCGCAGCTTTTAGCATTGCGAAGAGCTCGGGAATAGTCTTATTCATCCCTTGCATATTATAGTTCATCAGGAAGCTCTTGTAGCTAGGTGGCAGTGATTGGAGAATTCTTTCAATGACGCAATCATCTGTAAGATTAACTCCCAATTGAATCAAGTGATTATTATACCCAGACATTTTGAGTATATGCTCACCGACAGAACTGTTCTCCTCCATCTTGCAGCTATAGAACTTATTGGAGACTTCATATCTCTCAATCCGGGCATTTGCTTGAAATATTAACTTCAACTCCTGGAACATCTCATATGCTCCATGACGTTCAAAACGTCATTGAAGTCCCGTTTCTAAGTCGTAAATCATGGCACGCTGAACTATCAAGTAGTCATCAGCTTTGCTCTGCCAGACGTTCATAACATCTGGTGTTGCTCCAGCAGCAGGCCTGGCACCCAGCGGTGCTTCCAGGACGTAATTCTTCTCTGCAGCAATGAGGATAATCCTCAAGTTACGGACCCAGTCCGTGTAATTGCTACCATCATCTTTCAACTTTGCTTTCTCAAGGAACGCATTAAAATTCAATGGAACAACAGCACGGGCCATCTATCTACAATCAAACATAAACAAGCAAGATACTATCAGGTACTAAGTTCATGATAAATTTAGGTTCAATTAATCATATTACTAAAGAACTCCCACTTAGATAGACATCCCTCTAATCCTCTAAGTGATTACGTGATCCAAATCAACTAAACCATGTCTGATCATCACGTGAGATGGAGTAGTTTCATTGGTGAACATCACTATGTTGATCATATCTACTATATGATTCATGCTCGACCTTTCGGTCTCCGTGTTCCGAGGCCATATCTGTATATGCTTGGCTCGTCAAGTATAACCTGAGTATTCCGCGTGTGCAACTGTTTTGCACCTGTTGTATTTGAACGTAGAGCCTATCACACCCGATCATCACGTGGTGTCTCAGCACGAAGAACTTTCGCAACGGTGCATACTCAGGGAGAACACTTCTTGATAATTAGTGAGAGCTCATCTTAAAATGCTACCGTCAATCAAAGCAAGATAAGATGCATAAAAGATAAACATCAGATGCAATCAATATAAGTGATATGATATGGCCATCATCATCTTGTGCTTGTGATCTCCATCTTCGAAGCACCGTCGTGATCACCATCGTCACCGGCGCGACACCTTGATCACCATCGTAGCATCGTTGTCGTCTCGCCAAGCTTATGTTTCCACGACTATCGCTACCGCTTAGTGATAAAGTAAAGCATTACAGCGCAATTGCATTGCATACAATAAAGCGACAACCATATGGCTCCTACCAGTTGCCGATAACTTGGTTACAAAACATGATCATCTCATACAATAAAATTTTAGCATCATGTCTTATCATATCACATCACAACATGCCCTGCAAAAACAAGTTAGACATCCTCTACTTTGTTGTTGCAAGTTTTACGTGGCTGCTACGGGCTTAAGCAAGAACCAATCTTACCTACGCATCAAAACCACAATGATAGTTTGTCAAGTTGGCGTTGTTTTAACCTTCACAAGGACCGGGCGTAGCCACACTCGGTTCAACTAAAGTTGGAGAAACTGTCACCCGCTAGCCACCTTTGTGCAAAGCACGTCGGGAGAACCGGTCTCGCGTAAGCGTACGCGTAATGTCGGTCCGGGCCGCTTCGTCCAACAATACCGCCGAACCAAAGTATGACATGCTGGTAAGCAGTATGACTTATATTGCCCACAACTCACTTGTGTTCTACTCGTGCATATAACATCAACACATAAAACCTAGGCTCGGATGCCACTGTTGGGGAACGTAGTAATTTCAAAATTTTCCTACGCACACGCAAGATCATGGTGATGCATAGCAACGAGAGGGGAGAGTGTGATCTACGTACCCTTGTAGACCGACAGCGGAAGCGTTAGCACAACGCAGTTGATGTAGTCGTACGTCTTCACGGCCCGACCGATCAAGCACCGAAACTACGGCACCTCCGAGTTTTAGCACACGTTCGGCTCGATGACGATCCCCGGACTCCGATCTAGCAAAGTGTCGGGGAAGAGTTCCGTCAGCACGACGGTGTGGTGACGATCTTGATGTTCTACCGTCGCAGGGCTTCGCTTAAGCACCGCTACAATATTATCGAGGATTATGGTGGAAGGGGGCACCGCACACGGCTAAGAATACGATCACGTGGATCAACTTGTGTGTCTAGGGGTGCCCTCTGCCCCCGTATATAAAGGAGCAAGGGGAGGAGGCCGGCCGGCCCTATAGGCGCGCCAAGGAGGAGTCCTCCTCCTAGTAGGAGTAGGACTCCTACTAGGAGGGGGAAGGAAGTGGGGAGGGAGAAGGAAAGGGGGGCGTCGCCCCCCCCTCTCCTAGTCCAATTCGGACTAGGGGGAGGAGGCGCGCGGCCCACCCTGGCTGCCCCTCTCTCTCTCCACTAAGGCCCATATGGCCCATTACTTCTCCCGGGAGGGTTCCGGTAACCCTCCGGCTCTCCGGTTTTCTTCGAAATCACCCGGAACACTTCCGGTGTCCGGATATAGCCGTCCAATATATCAATCTTTATGTCTCGGCCATTTCGAGACTCCTCGTTATGTCCGTGATCACATCCTGGTCTCCGAACTAACTCGGTACATCAAAACTCATAAACTCATAATATAACTGTCATCGAAACCTTAAGCGTGCGGACCCTACGGGTTCGAGAACAATGTAGACATGACCGAGACATGTCTCCAGTCAATAACCAATAGCGGAACCTGGATGCTCATATTGGCTCCCACATATTCTACGAAGATCTTTATCGGTCAGACCGCATAACAACATACGTTGTTCCCTTTGTCATCGGTATGTTACTTGCCTGAGATTCAATCGTCGGTATCTCAATACCTAGTTCAATCTCATTACCGGCAAGTCTCTTTACTCGTTTCGTAATACATCATCTTGCAACTAACTCATTAGTTGCAATGCTTGCAAGGCTTATGTGATGTGTATTACCGAGAGGGCCCAGAGATACCTCTCCGACAATCGGAGTGACAAATCCTAATGTCGAAATACGCCAACCCAACATTTACCTTTGGAGACACCTGTAGAGCTCCTTTATAATCACCCAGTTACGTTGTGACGTTTGGTAGCACACAAAGTGTTCCTCCGGTAAACGGGAATTGCATAATCTCATAGTCATAGGAACATGTATAAGTCATGAAGAAAGCAATAGCAACAGACTAAACGATCGGGTGCTAAGCTAATGGAATGGGTCATGTCAATCACATCATTCTCCTAATAATGTGATCCCGTTAATCAAATGACAACACATGTCTATGGTTAGGAAACATAACCATCTTTGTTTAACGAGCTAGTCAAGTAGAGGCATACTAGTGACGTTTAGTTTGTCTATGTATTCACACAAGTATTATGTTTCTGGATAATACAATTCTAGCATGAATAATAAACATTTATCATGATATAAGGAAATAAAATAATAACATTATTATTGCCTCTAGGGCATATTTCCTTCATTTTAAATTTTGGCGAAGCCCCTAGTATTCGGAAGGCCAAATTCGGGGCGCTATACATGCCTTAAGCCGGACAAAACCGACTCCTCGCTCTAAGCGGCATAAGTCTTTAGGGACTCGAGACCTCTCGGACAGCGACCAGCTCTCGCCTTATCATGACAGTCAGTTTTAGCTTTCTCTACTGAGGTGCTTGCCCAAATGAACTGGGGCACAATCGCAGTAGTTCTCCGAGTGCTACCTTAGTCGATAAAGCGGAACGTAAGGTACCAAAACATGGGAGCCGGGCAAACCCAACTGTTGACCCAAGACATGATTTGGAGCTGATGCATATAATGCTATAAGTTCGGGGTGCCGCACTATTGAAAGTGTTCGGACTTCTCACGCCATATTATGGGGTACGCTTAACCCCCTGGCATATTGGCCGTACCAAAGTGTACGGGTGCTGAATGTCGTGAATGAACATATATAAAAAAAGAATAGAGAATGCGGAAATAGTCTAGTGCTATGCATTGTTTATTCGAAAAGGTGCATTGAAGCAGCATGATACAAGTAGTGCGATAAGCAAAAAGTAGGACTATTTGACATGTCCCCTCCAAGGGCAACCTGAGGAATGGTATTTAAAGCAAGTATTTCACTCGTTATCAGAGATCACCTGGGAGTTCCATGGTGTGACGTAGCTTTCTGCCTCCTTGGTTGTTGCATCGTGTGTCCGGCAATCGTACTGCCGGACGAGGTTTCCAGAGAGTAAAGTCTTGAAAGAGAGAAAAATAACAAAGCGGGAAGCCCCTAGTGCGGTTGAGCCGCGTCTTGGGGCGTGCTGTAGTCGTGCCCCCCTCCCAACCTGTGCCCATGGTATTTTCAATGCGTAATTATGTACATGTGGCACGGATTTCGCCGTTTGGCTGGGACTGGGGTGGGGGCCGCATTGCTATGCGAGCTCGGAACTTGCCAGCCGGCCTTGTTGCCGATTACTCTAGGCGCGCTTGAAGGTGTCCGGGTCTTTAATCGCCGAACTGGTGGATTGCCTTAAGAGGCTGCTTTGCGCTTCTACTGCGAGGGCCGTAGTGTGCTCCTCCTTGCGGAGAGAGCGCTCTATGTTTCCATTGACTGTGATGACCCCCCGAGGTCCTGGCATCTTGAGCTTGAGGTATGCATAGTGCGGTACCGCGTTGAATCTCGCAAACGCGGTTCGCCCGAGCAGTGCGTGATAGCCACTGCGGAACGAGACTATATCAAAGATTAACTCCTCGCTTCGGAAGTTATCTAGAGATCCGAACACCACTTCCAGTGTGACAGAGCCTGTGAAGTGGGCCTCTACACCTGGTATGATGCCTTTGAAGGTCGTTTTTGTGGATTTGATCCTTGAGGGGTCTATACCCATTTTGCGCACTGTGTCCTGATAAAGCAGGTTCAGGCTGCTGCCGCCGTCCATAAGGACTCGAGTGAGGTGAAATCCGTCGATGATTGGGTCTAGGACCAGCGCGGCGAATCCGCCATGACGGATACTAGTGGGATGGTCCCTGCGATTGAAGGTGATCGGATAGGAGGACCATGGGTTGAACTTTGGGGCGACTGGCTCCAACGCATATACATCCCTTAACGCACGCTTCCACTCCCTCTTGGAGATGTGGGTTGCATATATCATATTCACCGTCCACACTTGTTAGACCGGCGGATTTTGAATCCAAAAAAGATAGATGAATTCGAAGTTGACACAGGATACACGAATCCAAAATACAACTCTCTGATCTCGTGGTAGATCAACTCTTGTACTACTCCTATTAACAAGAACAATCAAGCAGGACATAGGGTTTTACCTCCATCAAGAGGGCCCGAACCTGGGTAAAACATCATGTCCCCTGCCTCCTGTTACCATCCGCCTTAGACACGCAGTTCGGGACCCCCTACCCGAGATCTGCCGGTTTTGACACCGACATTAGTGCTTTCATTGAGAGTTCCACTGTGCTGCCGCCGTAAGGAAGCATGCCTCGTCTCTTTGTTAAAAACAACATTACCACCGGGGGAGCCCTGGCTGTCGGCCAAACTCTCCGGCTAGGCAGTTTCATCATGACCACCCGTTCGGCCGCGGCACCGATGATGACTTCTCGGGTCATCAAAAGCAGCCTCCACGTCGGCTCAGAATTTGCCGAGCAGATGGATCCAATGGAGCTCTCTTCCCTAAACGAGCTCTTGGATCGTATCGCCGCCTTGGGAGTTGCTACACACTATGATCGGATTGGGCTTAAACCCGATCAAAGGGAGATTAACTCTCCACCGGTCACCCATCATATTACGGTGGTGGAGGAACAATGCGGCGATTCTTCCTCTATCTTGAGGACTAACTATGTCCGGATTCCTGAACTCTCTGAGTCGGACATCACCCAAGCCCTGAACCTAGAGTCAGGCAGCGGGCCAGACTTATCGGGCAACATCCCGGAATCCGAACTTCCAAGATCGGAAACTCCTCGGCCCCTGGGTCTCAGATCGGGCAGGGGTTCGGACTCAAATACAGAAAGCCCAAACACAAAGCAAAAAAGCAAAAAGATCCAGGACTAAAAAGATCCAGGACTAAAAGATCCTCTACCCAGGATTCACTAAAAGATCCAGGACTAAAAGTCCCACCCTGGACTGCATCACTATCGATGATCAAAGGAGCCATCCAGCCTAACGATGACGACACAGAGGAACTCTCAACAAAAGCAAAAACTCCTCGGCCCCTGCCTCATGTATCCAATCCTGAATCAAGGGCCTAAAAGATCCAGGACTCCCTCAATCACAAAAAGCAAAAAGGCGAAAAAGATACGTGAATCCAAAAAAGTTCATGGATTTTGAAAAACAAATCATGATTTTTTTAACAAAGTTGACACAGAACCATCATTGGGTGTCGTTTACACAGCTGCCGACACAGAGCTTGCCCAAGGCAAGGCACCGTCGACACGGAACCCGTTCAAGGAAGGACGTTTTCTATTCCGCCGCGGAACTCGCCCAAGGTGAGATGTCGTCTACACTACACTACCGCGACACGAAGCTCACGCTAGGCAGGGCGTCATCTACACCATCGCTGACATAGAGCCCATCCAACGCGGGATGATGTCTAGGTTATCGCCGACATGATCCGTCGTTGGGTGTCATTTACATCTCTATCGGAACATAGACCATCCAAGGTGGGGATGGTGCGTCCCGGAGCTCACCCAAGTCGAGGCGGGGAGTCGTCTACATCTCACTACATGGGGCCCGTCCAAGCCAGGACAACGTCTACATTGTCCCTAACATGATCCATTGTTGGGCGCCGCCTATGCCTACTCCCGGCTCGACAAGGTTGCTGGCTACATCATCATAATGTCTTCATCAGCAATCATCATCGACCAAGCCATGCTGCGCAGTCTCATCATGTCGACCTTGTGTTGCCACTTATTGAGCAGGGGCGTGTTTGGTTGCCCGCATAAAGCCCAACCAGGCCCACGCGGGAAGCAAGAGGCCTGTTTGGTTGCCTAGTTTCACTGTTGGGCCTGCATCGCACACTTCTTAAAGCAGCCCAGAGCCTGGCTCGCTGGAAACGTTCGAATCGGCAGTTTCTCGCGAGCCAGGCCGAGCCGAGCGCAAGCAAGCGGGCCCTTGCAGGAGTGGAGACGCGAGGGATGCAAGGTCATTACGTGAGTTCTTCTTCAACCTCCAGTAAGTTCCTATCTAATCTCCTCCCTCTGATCTACACAACGGTGCTTCGGTTCGAGGTAGGCTCTACACGAAAAAGATGCACCTCGATGCCACGGTTCCATTCAGGCGATCGGTTCGTAGTTTCGTCGGCCGTAAGTTCTTGTTTGGAGCTATTCTGGACGAATTTTGTCAAATTCGGCGCGCACGATCGATCATTTGAAATTTCATTTGCCCAGCAGCCTAATCTCGCAGTTCCTCACAACATTCGTGTTGTAAGTTTTTTGTTTCGACGATTGTAACTTCATCTCTATTTGAACAACAGTCTACTGCACTGACGCCGCCATGTCGAGCTCCTCTGTCCTTTGCTCAAAGCCGACGCCCTTCCCCTTGATCTCCTTGCCCGTGTCTTACTACACTAGAATCGTTTCCGGCGTCGCTCATCTCGGCCTACTCTCTGTCGTCCTCCTACTGCACTGACGCTGCAATGGCGCGCACACTGCAGTTCGCCGCACCGCCGACGGGGTCGATCATCTTGGCCTCCTCTCGGCCTCCTCTCTCTCGTCCCACTACACTAGAGTCATTTCCGGCGTCGATCATCTCGGCCTCCTCTCTCGTCCTACCGCGCGGACGATACCATGGCGCGAGCACTGCATTCTCCTCCCATGTCCACTATCTTTGCGCAAGCACCGCAACTAGTTCGCTGATGGTGTCGCTCGCCATGCCGCCAATGGGGTCGCTCGCCTATGACTCCATGCTCGTCATGTCGGACACGGTGCCACGGCCACTATCCACTGCAGTCATCATGGTCCGGCGCACACTGCATTTATTCTCCTCCTTTCTCTGCTAGCTCTTAACACTGTGTGCTAAGTGCAAGTGCTAGCTCTTAATCATACCCCATGCAGGCAACCAAACAACGTGTAGTTGTATGCGCCGAGACAATGCAGGCAACCAAACAACATGCCAAAGTTGATCCCCTAATGCAGGAAGTCCATATGCAGGCAACCAAACAACTTGCAGATGTCGCATATGAGGCTGTTTTTCCAGAGCGAGACTGGGTTGAGATGTGTATACAACACAGGTACTATTCACTACTGCAACCAAACACGCCCCAGGTGACATTACCCACATCCGCATGATCCAACATCCACATTGAAGCACATCCTCAACATCCTCCTAGCACCAGACATGCGGGGATATACTCCACGGACATTTCATTCTCTGATGAAGCAAACTATCACTTGTTGCACGGACAAGTCGAATGCAATTCATCCCGTCCGACGCCAACAAGCAAACATCATTAGGTCAGTGATTGACAATCAAGTTGAAGGCCGTCCACATCATCATCAAACACCGACAAGGCGGAGGGTTGCGGGTGAGCATAGCCTGAGCGACGGGCATTCTGCTCTCCTCTTCACTTCACCGCCACAACACCATCGTCTACGCTAAGCATACTGAGAAGAAGAAATCCGAATGTAGCAGCTTAATTGGAGATGGTGTGCAACTTCAACCCGTGGACGCGAATAATCAAGAGCCTTTCGAGTCCCAGTGAACGAGAACACACGGTTGGCCAACTCATATTGACCAAGGCCATGGAGCGCATTTGTTAAGGGACTGTGCTTTATTTCTCCAAAATACGAATTTCCCTATATTTGATCCGTGCACTTAAGTACACTAAAATGTTTACATTATTTTATTTTATGTTCGTGTCAAACACTAGTATTTGCATTGTTCGATTTCATGTACTCCTTAAAAGCTACTCCCTCCGTCCGGAAATACTTGTCGAAGAAATGACAAGTATTTCCGGACGGAGGGCCCTTTGTTCATAAATATAAGGTGTTCTAACTTTTTCCAAACCAGATATATATAGATACGCTTCAGTGTGTTGGTTCGCTCATTTCAGTGTGCATGTAGTTTCCTTGCTCAAATATCCAAAACATCTTATATTTGTAAATGAAGGGGGTAAGAATTAGCCATGACAAGCTTTCTCTTTTGGACCGAAAGACGGATGCATCTGCGGCTTTAACCCTCTGGGAACATGGTGCCATGAGTATTGTCAGCCTGCACCTCCGTTCTGTAACACAGTCTCGGTTCCACTTTGCGGCTAAGCTCCTGCAGCAGGCTGCAGTTCACATCGGATCGGACCGACACCGGCCGGAGAAGTCGGAAAGCACCCGAGAGTGGTGTTCAGTCCTTTAATTTCGTGCATACAAAACTGCTCTGAGTCTCTACTCTAGAGGTACTGCTACTAATAATTTGATTAATTCGTTTTCGCTGGGCCAGTTTGTTTGCTTGGCTTATGAATAAATAAATAAAGATGTATGGGAGATAGATTGAGATTCATAATAACAAAACCATCCGCCGATCGCGGGTTGCTCCCGCCTTATCCGTGCTTTGGACTTTACTTTTGTTGGTCTTTTTTTGCCTTTTTGTGCCCTGCATCTCTCTACATAGACATGATCCCAACCGCGGGAACTTTTGCTTTTGTTCCTCTCTTTTCCGGCCGGAGCCTTGGTGATCACGGCCTACTTGGTTGCAGTTTCTCGCTCCAGAAACAAAAACAAAAGAAAATGAATCACCAGCATAAGCATGCTCGAGGTGAAATGCATTTTCTTTTATCTTTGTGTACATATCAACACACACACACACACACCCATGCATGCATGTGTGATAATCAATGGCATAAATAGTGCTACTAAGCAAAATAAGGATATGGAATAAATAGTGCTACTAGTACTAAGCAAAATAAGGATACTAATCAAGACCATAAGTAAGCAGGCTTTCCCGCGGAACATAATACGTACGTAACAATAATAACAGGCTCGTTGACCCAGGTTATAAAGGAACGGCAGACAAGACAAGAGGGTATTCAGCAACGACGATCGACGACAGTGTGCATGCGTCTATTCCGGCCGGCCGGCCGCCCGTCGCCGTTCCCGGCGCATCCTACGGTAGTGCACACAAAAGGTTGCGGCGCGCGGACTTGGTGCCGGATGGGAACCTCTGCTAGTGCTGCCAAAATCAGCGGCCTGATTAACTGAGCCGGCCGCGCCGCGCCCGCCGTCAACTTTTTTGTTTACACACATGATGAACCAGGGAAAAAGGAAAATGGTGAGATCCCAGGGTAAAAAACAAACAGAAGCACACGAATTCCAAGCAAAAATAGAGAAGATGCAAACAAAAATGGGAAAGACCGTGTGTAAAACTGTCTGTCAATTCCCACTGCGTCTCTGCTGCCGTGCATTGCATATTCAATTCCTGCTAGCTGCTCCCATGCAATGCATGCATGCATGTCGGACGTGCTTGTAAAGCTCTCCTCTCCGTAATAATCAGGAGGATCCCTGTACTAGTAGTACTACGTGATTAGGAGGGTCTCAGTCACATGACCATCTTTTATGGACATCCCAATGCCACTCGCAAGCTTTACCACAAAGAAAAAGGGTACTGTACGTAGTGAGACTGAGAGATGATAAAGGTGGACCTGGGGCAGCATGTCGTGGGTGTATATAAGAGGCGCCCTTTTGAGCTATATTCCACAACTCGCTCCAAGGCCAACCAGCCATAGCCCTCCCCTGCTATTTCACACACCTTCTTGGTGTAGTGCAATGGCCAGGAACAGTAGTGGCGCTCATGTTGCCGCTGCAATCTTCGGTCTCATGGTGGTCGCGTCAATGGCGAGCCTTGCTTCTGGACATGACTATGCCATGGCGTTGAAGAAGAGCCTCCTCTACTTCGAGGCGCAGAGGTCCGGCGCGCTCCCTCCTGACCAGAGGGTCACCTGGAGAGCCAGCTCCGGCCTCTTTGACGGGAAGGCCAACGGGGTACGTTTTTATTTTTCTTACCTACTCCATCCCTCCGTTTCAAAAATATTAAAGTTTTAGGTTTGTCCTAAGTCAAACTTGTTTAAGTTTGGCCAACTCTTGAAAAGTGTGGTAAGATCTACAACACGAAATACGTACACATAGTACAAATGTATATTTCATAAATAATCTTATAGGACTGACTAATTTGGTGTTCCAGATGTTAATATATATATTTTTTTTCTGTAGACTTGGTCAAACTTAAACAAGTTTGAAAACCAATAACTTTAATTATTTTGGAAACGGAGGTACTAGTACATACTACTAGCACTGATCAAAACATAATGCCATTTGTTTATGCTCCTTAATTTCTATGTGTGTAACGAACTTGGTGAGCCACTACTGCCATGCTTTTTCCTGATGGAGTGTCTGCGCTATCTTTTATCCATTCAGGTTGATCTTGTGGGAGGCTACTACGACGCAGGGGACAACGTCAAGTTCGGGCTGCCCATGGCGTTCACGGTGACCATGATGTCCTGGAGCATCCTCGAGTACGGCAAGCAGATGGCCGCCTCCGGCGAGCTCAAGAACGCCATGGACGCCGTCAAGTGGGGCACGGACTACTTCATCAAGGCGCACCCCGAGCCCGACGTGCTGTACGGCGAGGTTGGCGACGGCGACACGGATCACACCTGCTGGCAGCGGCCCGAGGACATGACGACCAGCCGCCAGGCGTTCCGCGTTGATCCCCAGAATCCCGGGTCGGACCTGGCCGGAGAGACGGCCGCGGCAATGGCCGCCGCGTCGATGGTCTTCCGCACCACTTATCCGGGCTACGCCAACCTGCTCCTAGAACATTCTAAGCAGGTATATATATATATATATATATATATATATATATATATATATATATATATATATATATATATATATATATATATATATATATATATTGGCCGATTCCGATTCCACAGCCTGACTGAACTTGAAGAAATCTGACAAGAACTTCATATATTGGCTTACAATTACTTTGTCTGATTCTTTGATATGCTCGCTCAGCTGTTCGAATTCGCCGACAAGTACCGGGGGAAGTACGATGCCAGCATCACCGTGGCGCGGAATTACTACGGGTCATTCAGCGGATACGGGGTAATAAGCAACTTTCTCTGAAACGAGATGTTACATCTATCAGATGGTGAGACATTCCTTTCAACAATGATGTGATGGTGCGGTGCAGGATGAGCTGCTATGGGCGGCGGCGTGGCTGTTCGAGGCCACGGAGGAGCCGTTCTACCTCGAGTACCTCGCGCGCAACGGCGACGCCCTGGGCGGCACGGGCTGGTCCATCAACCAGTTCGGCTGGGACGTCAAGTACCCCGGCGTGCAAGTGCTGGCAGCCAAGGTACACAGCACCTGCTTTGGTTGCTTAACTGCATGCATGCTCGAGTTAGTTCGGCAAAGGAAGTTGTTCATCTGATCGACCTTGCCCGACTCATGTACCGTGATGATGTGTTGTGCAGTTCCTGCTTCAGGGCAGAGCCGGGGAGCACGCGGAGGCGCTGCAAAGGTACCGGCAGAACGCCGAGTTCTTCGTGTGCTCGTGCGTCGGCAAGGGTGCCGCCAACGTCCCGAGGACCCCCGGCGGCGTCATGTACCACCAGAGGTGGAACAACCTCCAGTTCGTCACCAGCGCCTCCTTCCTGCTCACCGTGTACGCCGACTACGCCACGGTGACAGGCAGGGGCGCCGTGCGCTGCCCCGCCGGTGCCGCGCAGCCCTTCGAGATCCTCGCGTTCGTCAAGTCTCAGGTAGTAATCTCGACAGCCTCAACATTCCAATTCTGCCATGTCTGCTGTTTACTTTCAGAAACAACAGCATTTTGAACTTTTTATACACGGCAAATTCCAGGTGAACTACATCCTTGGCGACAACCCGAGGGCGACGAGCTACATGGTCGGGTACGGGCAGAACTACCCGCGGCAGGTGCACCACCGGGGCGCCTCCATCGTGTCGGTGAGGACGGACCCGTCCTTCGTGAGCTGCCAGGAGGGCTACGCGAGCTGGTACAACAAGCAGGCCGTGAACCCCAACACCCTCGACGGCGCCATCGTCGGGGGCCCCGACGAGTACGACGACTTCGCCGACGAGAGGAACAACTACGAGCAGACGGAGGCGGCCACCTACAACAGCGCGCCACTGCTCGGCGTCCTCGCCCGCCTCGCCGGCGCCTGTGGCGGGCTGGACGAGTACCAGTCGCTCCCGCAGGTGGCTGCTGCAAACCGCACGTCACGGCCGGCTCATCGTCGGCATCCTCACCTTGAGATCGAGCAGAACGTGACGAGGACCTGGGCGATCAGGCGCAGGACCTACCACAGGTACTCGGTGACGGTGACCAACAGGTCCCGGAAGACGGTGCGGGGGCTCCACCTCGGCGTCTCGGAGCTCGACGGCCGGCTCTGGGGCCTCGACAAGGCGCGGTACGGGTACGTTCCCCGGAGGTGGCTGCGGGCGCTGCGCCCCGGGAGGAGCGTCAGGTTTGGGTACGTGCAGCCCGGCCCTCCGGCCAACGTGTGGGTCACTGGATACAAGCTGGTGTGAGTGAACAATTTCCATGTTTGAGGTCCTAGGATCGACAATCCAGAGTTTTTGGTGGGTTTGTTGTGTGCGCGCTAGGCGCGAGTTAGTGGTGGGTCCATTGGGATGGGAGGAAGGAGTGAAGAGATTAAAAATGTCATTGTGCTCATCCTCTTCCTTCTGAGAGCGTTTGGTTAGGCCAGAGAGGAATATGGATTTCAGGGAGATGATATGTAATGTTCATCCTTCTTACATTTGAAGTTTTTTTTTAGGATGCAAGGCATTGCCTCAGCTTTAAGTTAATAAAAGCTCTAAATGCCCTAAAATACTGGCTGTCAATGTTATCCTATCATTTGAGCTGCATTCTTCAGTCAATGCCCTGAAACACTGACTGTCTGCTAAGAAAAAGGTTAGATCCCAACAATCTGAGCTGCATTTTCAGAGCTGAGAAAGCTAAGAAGCTAACAAGGCACGACCATTTGAGCTGCATGCAGTTTCAGAGCTAAAGAGAATGTGTAGTTTGTATACTGAAGAAAAAGAAAAACTGCTCTGCTACAACCTACAACACTGACTGCTGTCTAAAAAGAGAGCCCCAACTATGTGAGCTACGGTTTTCAGATCTAAGAACTTTGAGAAGCATGATCAGATTAGTCCAGCATTTTGATCATACTGAAGAATGACTAGTGATTTTAAAAGGAATTATGGCAAACAAGCTACACCAAAAAAAAATAGTGATTTAAGAAGGAATTGCGGCAATCAATTTTTATTCAGTCATAGTGCGGTTACTGAGAGATGACTAACCAACTGCCAATGTTAGAAAAAGAGGGAGCAGCAGGAGCGGTGCTTCTTCGACGCTGTGCCCTCTTCGACGTTTCATGTGGCACTGCCACAGGTGGACCTCAAGTTAGACTTGCTTGATGAAAAATAAAAACGGGCGGATGAAAAGCCTGCGTACAAAGAAGCGCTGGTAAGGCCAACACAGGGATGCAGAGAAGATAGCCTTGGGAAATGAAAGAACAACACACTGATAGGCAAAAAGACTAAGAAGGGGACTGAGAGAAACACTGAATATGACTGAAGAAATAACACCGAGTATGACTAAATAATTTACACTGAATATGACATATGACTGAACAAATAACACTGAATATGACTGAAGAAAAAAATGATAAACTGAAGAAATAACACTGGATATGACTGAAGATAAACTGAAGAAATAAAAACACTGAGTAACAGAGAAAACTTCCACAATTTCCTGTGAGCTGCAGCCTCCATTTCTAGTATATACAACATAAAGGATACAAGCTGGTGTGAACTCTGTCGTGTTTGCGGTCCTAGGATAATCCAGAGTTTTTATGGTGCGTGTGTGTTAGGTGCGAATTAGTGATGGGATCACTGGGATGGGAGGAAGGAGTGAAGAGATAAAAAATGTCATTGTGCTCGTCCTCTTCCTCCCGACACTGTTTGGTTAGGCCAGAGAGGAATTTGGATTTCAGGGACATGGAGATGTAATGTTCATCCTTCTTACCTTTTCAAGTTATTTTTTAAATACAAGGCATTACCTCAGCTTTATAAGTTAATAAAGCTCCAAATGCCCAATGGATACAAGATGCCGAAGAGAAGAACATAAGAAGACCTAGGAGTGCTGCTTCACAGCTGGGAGGCTAAGAAGGCACACCATGCGAGCTGTGTAGGCAGTTTCAGAGCTAAAGAAAATGTGCAGTTTGTCCTGAAGAAAAAGAAAAACTGCTTAGCTACGACACTGACTGCTGTCCAAAAAGATACTGTAGATCCCAACTACGTGTGCTACAGTTTTCAGATCTAACAACATGATCAGATTAATCCATCATTTGTTATCATACTGAAGAATGACTAATGATTTAAAAATGAATAGTGACAAACAAGCCAAAAAATAAAAAGAGCGCAACCAACTGAGACATGACTAAAAAGGAAATGACTAACCAACTGGCAATGTAGAAAAGAAGGGAGCAGCAGGAGCAATGCCTCTTCGATGATAGAGCCATATGCATAGGTCATCCTTGATGCTGTTAATCACCTGGGTCCTGGGGACAATCCGACTCAACATCGACATGTTCGATATCCGGTCAGTAGCGCGATAAGAAATCTTACTCCACAATCCACATTGTCCATTTGAAATAAACATTTTGGCCATGTTCACTTTCCTCACATGCTGAAAAAAAATTGCTCAGAGAGGCACACGAGGGGGGGGCGTAACGCAGAGTTGTTTCCCTATAATTACGTAAAATGAAACCTCATTTCCTATAAAATAAAAAATTATCTTGTGCAGATGAAGAATATAGGTGGAATGACATTTTTTGTTCTGTCTTGATATTCTGAATAGATCTTGTTGTTCAGATTGCCACTCTGCTGAAGAATGCTACTAGTAATCAGCATCATGGTAATCCTCATAGGCTCCACCACCACCGTCATCAACGTAGCCATCGTTGTTGTAATCAGCATCGTGACCATAATCATAACTGGCATCAAATGTTTCACCATAACCAGTATCCTCTTCATAATGCTCGTCGAAGTGCATGTCATCTTTGCCATTTGCTTTCCCATCTTCGTCTTCAATCTGCATGCAGAATCTCAGTAAGCATTTGAATGGCAGGAAATATAATAAGTAAACAAGATATTCCTCTTATTAGTTTGGATGAGATGGGGAAAGAGTTGGGCTGGATAAAAAGAGAACATTGCATGAAAATTTTAGGATACATCAAGCTCCAGTGAACATAAAAGGCAAAAACATACCTTGTACAATCCACTCACAGCTTCAACGTTGACTTTAGACCCAAGTCCCTGCAAAAGGAGCAATGTTACATACTAAATGTTAGCTCGTTTGCGCGCAAAGTTTAACATGCAACTATAATAGTCACATGACGACGTATATTTTGGATGTCTATGGCTGCACAAAATGCCCAGTACCTTCCGTTTCAACATATTGTATGTTGCTTCTGCTGGTGTTTCAGCAGGTGTGGAGTTCTTGTCTTCATTACATTTTCGTTTCTACATTAAACAAAACATCCCTGGCTAATCATGAACTGTACCAAAAATAGTTTTGAGGAAGATGTGTGCAAAGGACACTTGGGCTACACTAAAACATTTCATACCTTCTGTCGTCCATCTCCAACAGATACACCACTAGCTGCCAATTCAGCCGCTAAAGCTTCCTTTGCAGCTTGTTCCTGTAAAAGAGGTCAGCAGATTTTTACACCCTCTTGTCAGAACAAGAAACTGCCTCATGATGATAAGTACCTCTAGGTATTCTTTGTTCATTTCCTCCCAGATAATCTTTTTGTTTTGTGTTTCTTCTTCATTGTGAAGATACCCGTCAACCTGCAAATTTATCAAATATTAATTACAGGAAATCAGAAAGAACGGCCAAATCTCAGGCTCTAATTAGGGATGCGATAATTAGTCTGTTACAACATCTCATGGATAAAAGTACCTCCGCATCATCAATATCAGAAAGATTTTCTGCATCAGAACCAGTTTTACCATTTTCACCTAAGGATGCAACAAGGCATCCAGAAAGTTGATTAGCCATTTGCTTGCCAATAAAAACTAAAAGGCAAAATGACACTGAAATTATTGTAGAGTACTATCAATATTAATGAGAAAGTGGGTCCCTATTTAGGTCTTCGCGCGGGGTGTGGAAGGGGGCCCGTCTCCCCCTCCTCTTTAACCCTGCGGTTGACGCCCAGGCAGCTACCTTGGAGAAGGCTCTAAGGTAGCCGACCACATCAATGGTGTGGTTCGGCATATTATCTTTGGAGGTGGTGACCCACCTCCAGTATGAGGACAAAACCATGATCATGGTGGAGGGGACAAACTAGATATTATCAATTTTAAGTTCCTCATCCTCTGCTTTGAGGCCATGTCGGACCTCAAGATCAACTTGGGTAAAAGCAAGGTTGTGGTCGTGGGGTACTTGCCCGAGTAGCAGCAGTGGATTGCAAACAACCTTAATTGCAAGTTCCCTTTCCCAATGACCTACCTGAGGATGCCGACCCTGATCGGGGACTTTAACACGCTTGTGGGGCGGTCAAGGCCAAGGCCAAGGCGTAGTCGTGGCATTGGAGGTTCACCTCCAACAGGAGCAAATCCATGCTCATAGACTCCTCTCTAGCCTCCCCATGTATATGATGGGGTTGTATATTCTTCCAGAGGGAGTGCATAGCGCCTTCGACAAGGATCTATCACGCTGCTTCTGGCAGGCAGCCAATGGGCGGCAAAAGTACCATATGGTGAAGTAGGCTGATATCTGCTTCCCTAAGGACCAGAGGGGCCTGGGTATTCTAGCGTCACATCACATGAATGTAGCCCTCATGTTGCGATGGGTGTGGCGGATTCTTAGGGGGTGGCCTATGGTTGCACCTTATCAAGCGGGTCTTTCTGCGGCGTGCTTCTGGCTCAGTGTTTAAATTTTTGGCCTTCTTGCAACAGTGGCAGCGGGACAAGGGTCGGCTAGGGGGCATGATTGATGATCTTCTAGTGGCAGGCCGCCAACCCACTTCGCTCCCTAGCTGTTAAACCTTTGGCTCCGAGGAGTCTTCTATCGCTTTTGCTTTTGCTTTTGGGCGTGTTGTGTTGTTGCCCCAGCAAAGCTCTTATATTCTTTCATGCACTTTGCACTTCTTGTATGTACGTGGTGATTGCTTTATTTATAGTGGAGCGAAAGCCTATTTCAATAATCATATTACAGGAACCAACAAACCTTCCACTTCTGAATCTTTGAAATCAACAAAATCATTTGCAATTTGGCTGGAAGCAATTGTCAAAGATTTGCCTTCAGACTTCTGCTCAAAAAAAGGAAACTTGAATCACCAAACAAACAACCACACATCAAGCAAATCGAATGAACTATAAGAGAAAGAACAAATGCAGCTGTAGTAAAGAGATAAAATATACTTCCTGATCACTATAGTGATCTAAACGCTCTTATATTTCTTTACAGAGGGAGCACATGACATTAGCTCAAGATAAAAAATTCCGAAGTTAAGCACTATAAAATAGATTATGCTGGTAAATATGTTCCATTAGAAGATTGCAGCAACAAGACAGGTAGTCTGGTACAGCCCAGTATTGGATGTAATGGGTATATTTTGTTCCCATCTTGCAAACATCCTTTGAGTACATCAGAACATGGAGTAAAAAATATAAACAAAGAGAAGCAGCTTCAGCACTAGATAATTTTTGAGATACCTATCTGCAAACAGTTTTATGGGATAGAAAGGAAAACTCTGATATTACTTAGAAACCTCATTTTGAAGCTCCGAACTACTGTTCAGGAATATAATCTAGATGTAACAGGTTAAGTGTAAAACAATATGCAGATGAAACTTGAATGTTTCTTTTAACAAAGAGAAAACAAGTCATGAATGTAATTAATAAACAGCAAATGTTATAGAAACTACAAAACCGGATTTACCAGGGGTTTGTGCAGTCAACTGATGAAAAATAATCTTCACTTTGCATGAATGATGAAAATAATTCAAAAATGCTTATGTAAGTGCATCTAGTGCCACCCCTAGTTGGTTTTGGAGTATTGACGACAAACCTAGTTGAGGGACTAATGTGTTTGTGAGAATTGCAGGATAACACAGGTAGAAGTCCCTCATTGATTCGGTTTTCCTACCAGAGATGACCCCTAAAAATGTATGAAGACATTGATGTCAAAGGTGGTATGTGAAGATACTCACATTGAAGACTATGACAAGAGAAGACATCGCATGAAGCCTATGGAGCTCGAAGACTTAGATCTTTTGTAATTCTGTTTCTTCTTTGTTGAGTCATAAAAACCACCGTACTGTTTAGTGGGGTCCAAGTGAACCAGTCAGAATGACTGAAGTGATGCTTAACCAAAACCTATGTCTTCGAGTGAAGACTATGAGAGCGAAACTTGTCCAGAGTCGGATAAGTCAGCTTTGCTTGTAGCCCAAGTAAAGCTGCCGTGTGTGTATGAAATCTGACCGTTGGAACACGTGTCAGTTCCTTAGTGACCCAGGGTCATTTCGGACAAATCAGGTCGGGTTGCCTGTGACGCCCTCGATGCGGCTATATCTCCCACGTGTCGAAGCACGACTTAGAGGCATAACCGCATTGAAAGCAATGTCGCAAGTGAGGTAATCTTCACACAACCCATGTAATACATAAGGGAAAGAGATACATAGTTGGCTTACAATCGCCACTTCACACAAATACATGAATAAAGCATTACAACATCCAATACAATCAAGGTCCGACTACGGAACCAAAATAAAAGAAGAACCCCAAATGCGACAAGGTCCCCGATCGACCCCAACTGGGCTCCACTACTGATCGACTAGAACGGAACAACACAAAGGACAAGATCTTCATCGAGCTCCTCCTTGAGCTTGGTTGCGTCACCTGCACGGACTCATCGGCACCTGCAAGCTGGTTTTGGAAGTAACTGTGAGCCATGCAGACTCAGCAATCTCGCACCCTCGCGATCAAGACTATTTAAGCTTATGGTTAAGGTAAAAGTATGAGGTGAAGCTGCAGCAAGCGACTAGCATATATGGTGGCTAACATACGCAAATGAGAGCGAGAAGAGAAGGCAAAGCACGTTCGAGAAAGTATGATCAAGAAGTGATCCTAAACAACCTACGTCAAACATAACTCCAACACCGTGTTCACTTCCCGGACTCCGCCGGAAAGAGACCATCACGGTAACACACGCTGTTGATTCATTTTAATTAAGGTCAACTTCAGATTTTCTACAACCGGACATTAACAAATTCTCATCTGCCCATAACCGCGGGCACGGCTTTCGAAAGTTCAAATCCCTGCAGGGGTGTCCCAACTTAGCCCATGACAAGCTCTCACGGTCAACGAAGGAATAGACCTCCTCCCGAGACATTCCGATCAGACTCGGTATCCCGGTTCTTCAAGACATCCTCGACAATGGTAAAACAAGTCCAGCAAGACCACCCGATGCGCCGACATCCCGATAGGAGCTGCACATATCTCGTTCTCAGGGCAACACCGGATAAGCAATCCGTACAACTAAAACCAGCCCTCGAGTTTCCCCGAGGTGGCGCTGAAGGGGCTCTAGTTTGGACCAACACTTAGACAAGCACTGGCCCGGGGGGTTTAAAATAAAGATGACCCTCGGGATGCGCGACTCCCAAGGGAAAAAGGCTAGGTGGCGAATGGTAAAACCAAGGTTGGGCCTTGCTGGAGGAGTTTTATTCAAAGCGAACTGTCAAGGGGTTCCCATTATAACCCAACCGCGTAAGGAACGCAAAATCCGAAAACATAACACCAATATGACGGAAACTAGGGCGGCAAGAGTGAAACAAAACACCAGACATAAGGCCGAGCCTTCCACCCTTTACCAAGTATATAGATGCATTAATTAAATAAGATATATAATGATATCCCAACAAGTAAACATGTTCCAACAAGGAACAACATCTCCATGTTCCAACAAGGAATAAACTTCAATCTTCACCTGCAACTAACAACGTTATAAGAGGGGTTGAGCAAAGCGGTAACATAGCCAATCAACGGTTTGCTAGGACAAGATGGGTTAGAGGCTTGGTTCAACAATATGGGAGGCATGATAAGCAAGTGGTAGGTATCGCAGCATAGGCATAGCAAAAGAGCGAGCATCTAGCAAAGCAAAGATACTAGTGATTTCGAGGGTATGATCATCTTGCCTGAAATCCCGCAAGGAAGAAGAACGAGTCCATGAAGAAGACAAACGGACGTAGTCGAACGGGTCCTCACAAACGCGACGTAACCGGAACCAACCCGAAGAAGCAAACACCAGAAAGAAGCACACAACATAGTAAACAACCAACACATGAACATGGTATGATATGCGGGATGCGGTATGCGATGCATATGCATGATTTGACAAGGAATGCATGAACCTGGCCTCAACTTGGAAATCCAAGTGTGCCACTGGAAAGGTGAGGTGAAATCGCTTGAAAACGATATAAAGAACGCCGGAATCGGAGTTACGGTTTGGAAATGGCAAGCGATTCAAATATGACACCGGTCTGCGATTTACAGCAAGTAGCCATCTACATGAAATGAGATGAACAAGCTACAACATCCAAACATGACAACAAAATACATGGCAAGGATGCATTCATGATGCTTAACAAAAGATGAACACTGAGCTACGGCCAATTCATCCATTAACAGGTTCAAACAAGTATGACAAAAATGCATATGGTAAACAGATCTCAGACTTAGTGAAATTAACACTTGTCTGGAATTTCAGATCAGATAGCACTCTTCGGAGCAACAAAACTACATGCTACAGGACCTGAATATGGCAAAGTAAAGCACGGCATGGAGCTACTCAAAGAGCTTAACAAAAGTCTCTTAGTGACCTTGAGCCAAAAGGGATCAAAAAATAATACAATTGCAAGTATGTGAACATGGCAAAAACATAATCAGTTCTCAGACTTAGTGAAAACTGGAGCATGCTGAAACAGATATCAAGTAGGCATGTTTACGAGCTCGGTGCACTCACTATGGAGAAAGTCATGATAAGCTAAGCATACACCCATCAAGAATACACAAAATGCAAGCTAGACATGGCAAGAACAATAGCATAGCATGCACGGATCAACTATAACATCCTCGGCAAAATCGCTAACAAGTAGACAATCTGCCCAGATTCACGAAGTAGCAAAAGTAGAGCTCGATTGACTCAAGCTAGGGTGCTCCATAATTGCAAACAAAGAAATGGATGGATAGAGCACTACAATATTAACAAAACATCCTTACTGATCATCCTCAAAAGAGGCACGGATCACTAGAAAACAATATGAACATATGGCATAATGAGATAAACAGCTCAAGGACTTAGTGGAAATGTCAAGTCCCTGAAATCAGCATTACCAAGTGCCTCACTTGGCAAGCTTGTACTAGTCACCACACACATCACAAAAATACATGGGTTGCACCTCTGGAGAGATGGCAAAACCCTTAACAAAACATATGTAGAGCTCATGGGCATATCATGCACACAATAATCATGGCAAAAATGACAAATAGCTATATGGAGCAGCAGATCTGACAATTATCTCAAGTAGCACTCTTCTAACAGCATTTCGGACATCAAGATGAGCTCAAATGAAAATGATGCAATGGAATGAAATGATGTACTCTCTAAGATGAACATTTTGATATACTATATGCCCAAAACAAAGCTACGGATGCAAAGTTACGAAGCTATGAACATAGGCATGTGAATCTGGGAATTTCGGGGACTAGCATGTGAATCTGGGCATGTGAATCTGGGAATCTGGGAATCTCCGAAAAAGTCAACGCGGGACGGAGGGATCCGGGACGGAGCGGAGCGAAACGCGGGGAGGCCGTTTGGTTGGAGGGGTTGGTGGATCTGGTCCCGATCCACGGGACCTCGCCAGGGTTCGCCGGAGAAGACGACGGAGAGGTGGCCGATGACGGAGAAGAAGACGCGGGCTCGCCGGACGACGACGCCAGCGAGGCAGTGGCGGAGCACGCCCGCGAACGAGGTGGCGACGCATGTCGAACGAGGCGGCCGGCGGCGAGGAGTCGTGGCGGCGCATGGCGGCGGTGCCTCCGGTGGCGCGCGGGGCGCGGCGTCGCCGGGAGCTGGGCGGCGAGGCGGATCCGGCGGCTCGGGCGCTGGGAGCCGAGCTCCCCGGGCAACGACGGGATCCGGATCCCAAGGGCCGGATCTGGGCCCTCAGGGCCTCGCGCGGGAGGAGAGAGAGAACGATGAGGTGGCGCCACGGGAGTGGTGGAGGGCGGCGGCGGGCGCTGAGGTGTCGACCGGTGATTGGCCGGGGTGAGGTGGCGACCGAGCGGACATGTCCGGGCACGGTGGGATATTTGTCCGGCGGCACGGAGAGGAGAGATCTAGGGTTTCATCTGCGCGAATTTCAGAGGGAATCACATATTTATAGGTAGGGGGAGCTAGGAGAGTCCAAATGAGGTGCGGTTTTCGGCCACGCGATCGTGATCGAACGCTCTAGATGATGAAAGGGGTTTAGGTGGGTTTTGGGCCAAATTGGAGGGGTGTTGGGCTGCAACACACACGAGGCCTTTTCGGTCCCTCGGTTAACCGTTGGAGTGTCAAACAAAGTCCAAATGATACGAAACTTGACAGGCGGTCTACCGGTAGTAAACCAAGGCCGCTTGGCAAGTCTCGGTCCAATCCGGAAATGTTTAATCCCCACATATGAAAGAAAGGTAGAAATGACCACCGGAGGAGAATGAAGCGCCGGAATGCAAAACGGACAACGGGGAAAATGCTCGGATGCATGAGACGAACACGTATGCAAATGAAATGTGCATGATGACATGATATGCAATGCATGACACGCAAACAATGACAACGCAACACCAGCGAATAACTGAACGACACCTGGCACATCGGTCTCGGGGCGTTACATTGCCTAGTGGCTATAAATAGCCCACCCCCTACAACCATAAATGGTTGGCTGCTCAGAGTTAGAGTACGGCTTTTGTCGTTTGAGAGCAACCCACCTCGAAGCCTTTGAGAGAGAATTCCTTGCGAGGATAAAGCCCTAACCACCCAGAGCCAAAGAGTGTTAGGCATCACTTAAGTCTTCTTGTCTGTGTGATCTGAAGACTTATTACACTTGAGGACTGTGAATCCTACACCCGGTTAGGCGTCGCGTTCTGAGCATCCAAGAGACATTGTGGATTGCCGGTGAACGAAGTCTGTGAAGGTTTGGGAGTCTACCTTGAAGACTTACCTGAGTGATTGGGCAAGGTCTGTGTGACCTTAGCTCAAGGGGAATACGGTGAGGACTGGGTGTCCTGAGCTGCGTGTTCAGGACTGGGTGTCCGGGACTGTGTGTCCTCAGGTTTAAATACCTAGCCGCCCTAACCAGACGTACAGTTGTCACAGCAACTGGAACTGGTCCAACAAATCATTGTCTTCAACGAGTTACTGGTTTCATCCTTCCCTTCCCTTTATTTACTGTTGGTCCTTGTGAAGTCATTGTATGATTGCACTATCTTTTGTCTTCATTGAGTGACCGTGTGTTCTGTTTGGCTTCATAATATCTTCCTACCTGATCCTTACTACATTGCTGCTATTAGTCATTGTGCTTTCACTCCATTGAATACTTGACTATGGTTTGCTTAATGTAGTCTATCTTCCGCTGCATGGTAATAGGTTTATTTCTATCGTTTGTCTTCATAACTTCCATGTTTTGAAAACTTTCATAAAAATCGTCTATTCACCCCCCCCTCTAGTCGATATAACGCACTTTCAATTGGTATCAGAGCAAGGTACTCCCTTGTTCTGTGTGATTCAGTTTAACCACCTGGAGTTTTAGCTATGTCGACTGCAGGGATAATTAAAGTCTCCGCTGCGTGCCCCGTCTTCGATGGAACTGAATATCCCTACTAGAAGAATAAGATGCGCATGCATCTTGAAGCCATTGACGTCGACCTATGGTATGTCGTCAAGAACGGCGTTCCCAAGGCTGGAGAAGGTGTCACTGCTGCTGACGTCAAGAAGTTCGTTCAACTGGACTCTACTGCCAAGAATATCATCTATGGTCATCTGACCAAAGGACAGTATGGCCGCATGAGTGCTTTGGAAACATCTAAGCTAGTCTGGGACTGGCTCTCCAAGGTCAACGAAGGCGTCTCGACCCAGAGAGATCAGAGAATCAGTGTCCTTCGCAACCTCTTCAACCGCTTCAAGAGAAATGACAATGAGAATGTCCAGCTCACGTTTGATCGACTCACTGACATCACGAATGAGCTTCAAGCCCTTGGCGCTACTGGGATCACCAAGCATGAAGTCGTCAAGACACTACTGAGATCACTTGACAATTCGTTTGACACCCTAGCCTTGATGATTCAAGAACGTCCTGATTTCAAGACACTCGATCCGTCTGACATACTTGAGAGGCTCAACACACATGAGTTTCAGCTTTATGAGAAAAGAGATATCTACGGTCCAAACTATGGGCGAACTCGTGCCTTGAAGGCAAAAGTTGTCTCCTCATCTAAAGAAGAATCTGACAGCAGTTCTGATGATCCTGAAGACATTGGAAGGGAACTTGCTATTCTTGTGAAGAAATTCCAAAAATTCACCAAGAAGAAAGGTTTCAGAAAGTCTTCCCGATCAAGCTCAAGGAATGATGAAGTTTCTGCTCATGACTACAAGAAGAAAACATGTCACAAATGCAAGAAACCTGGCCACTTCATCTCTGAGTGTCCGCAGTGGGACAATGAGAACAAAAAAAGAAGAGCAAGGAATATGACTCTGACGACAAGAAGAAGAAGAAACACTCAAAGTCTTCTTCCAAGTCTTCCTCAAAGTCTTCATCACACAAGAAGAGCTCATCTGGCAAGGCACGTGCGTTTGTTGGCAAGGAAATGGATTCAGAGGAGGAGTCCGCTTCTGAGGAGGCGGAGGTGGAGTCTAAGGAGGAGTCCGATTCTGGCGTCGCAAGTCTGGCTACAGCATACGTTGCCAAGTCCATCTTCAACACTGAAGACAATGACTTCATCACCGACACCGATGCAAATGACAAGGACTACTCCGCTCCTACCTACTGCTTCATGGCACGCGGTGCCAAGGTAAACACACGCACTACTCACTATCAAACATCTAGTGACGATGACTCTGATTGTGGTTCAAAACCCAGCTACAAAACACTTGCTAAAATTGCAATTGAACAACAAAAAGCCATGGAACATATTCAAAAATTGTTAGACAAAAGCGATGATCTGTTAGGCGTTGAAATGACTCGATCTGAGTCCTTAATTGAAGACATAAAAAATCTTCACGTTAAGTATAAGGAACTTGAAAGTCGTCATGAAACGCTCTCAACAACTCATGAAAAGCTTTCCTATGATTATCTTCAAAGGAAGCAAGATCTTGAGAAATTGAGAGCGGCTCATGAAGATCTTCAAAAGGAAAATGAGTCACTTCGCGCCAAATAGATCAGTTCCGCTCAGGAAGGATTTGAACCACCATGTCTTAAATGCATTGAGCGTGGTAATACTACTTATGTTGCTGAATGTTCTACTGCTGCTACTGTTGCAATATCTTAAACTGTTGATGTGGAAATTAATCCCTCTGCTGAGGATACCACTGTTATTGCTGATGAGAATGCTAGGTTGAAGACATTGCTTGAAACAGGGATGTACAAAAGTTTAAAGGGCATCAGACACTATGTGATGTCCTCAAAAAGCAGATCTTGAACCGAAACCCGAGGAAAGAGGGTGTTGGGTTCATAAGGAAAATGAATGCTGATGGCTCTTACTGGAAACCTGAGCAGTACCCCAAAACCACATGGGTTGCTGCAAAGGAATCTTCAGCAAATCCATCCACTCTATCTGGCTTCACTTGTGCAAACCCCATTGTCATTGATGAATCCTTTGATACAAACTATAAACTGTTTAAGAATCAGAATGATGTAGTGTTTGCCAGGTACATTGGTACTAACTGCAGGAATGGACCACCTATGAAGAAGATCTGTGTTCCGAAAAAGTGTCTGGAGAATCTTCCTGTGAATGTCATCATGACACCACACGTGAAGAAGACAAACCCCAGATCACGGGGTTCATACGGTCCAAAGGCTTCATACAGAC
Organism: Triticum dicoccoides; assembly: GCF_002162155.2. NCBI lineage: Eukaryota > Viridiplantae > Streptophyta > Magnoliopsida > Poales > Poaceae > Triticum > Triticum dicoccoides. The sequence continues at coordinate 570,612,687 of NC_041380.1, forward strand.
AGAGGACTCACCTGAGTCGCACTAACGCAAATGTTTTGCAGGGAAACCATACTCAGGCCTATGAATATGAGCGCGGTTCATCAAACCGCCATGTTCATAAGACCAAGAACTATTCTACTTATTCTTATGAGTACTATTGTCCGCCTGCAAAACTGATTGCTAGGGCTCCAAAGCCAAAGTTCTCAAATGCTGCACTTAGACTTATTGCTTCTAAGCCACCCTTGAAGATGTGGGTGGCTAAGAAAGCTTAACTCTCTTTTGCAGGGAAAGGTCTCCAGCAGAAAACCAAAATCGTCTGACGCTATTGCTGGGGACCTTAAACATCTTGTAGGGCGCAAGATCAAATGCCCGAATGGTCTTACTATGTACTTCGTTCCTGAATCGCTTGCTACTCTCCCTATTAGTCCTAATCTGGATCTAAGCTTTCATAACCCACTGGTTCGTCAAATGTTTTTGCTTCACAATTCTCTTCGTGAAGCCTATCCCCCTAACTGCACTGTAGGGTACGACACCAGCGTCTTCAGAATGGATTATTGATAGTGGGTGTACCAATCACATGACTAGCAAAAGAAGCCTTCTTATGGACTCAACCTTACGTCCATCCGACAAGAGTCACATCACATTTGCTGACACTGGTAAAAGTAAGGTATTGGGTCTAGGTAGAGTTGCAATCTCAAAGGATCAACACATGGATAAAGTCATGCTTGTTAAATCCCTTGGCTTCAACTTAATGTCTGTCTCAATGCTTTACGATTTGAACATTATCGTAATGTTTGGAAAATATCGTTGCCTTGTTCTAATGAAATCTGACAAGTCTCTAGTGTTTGAAGGGTATCGGAAAGATGATTTGTACGTGGTAGATTTTTCAGCAGGACCACGGCTTGCCGTATGTCTTCTAGCAAAAGCTTCAGAATGCTGGCTCTGACATCGGAGGTTAGGGCATGCTGGCATGAGGAACCTTCACACCCTTGTAAAGAAGAAGCATGTCATAGGCATCGAGGGCGTCAAGTTCAAGAAAGATCACTTATGCGGTGCCTATGAAGCAGGAAAGATGACGAGGGCCAAACATCCCTCGAAGACAATCATGACAACCACTCGACCCTTCGAACTGCTCCATATGGATCTTTTCGGTCCCACTCATTACTCAACTCTTACTACTACTGCTTGTCTCTATGGCTTTGTCATTGTTGATGATTATTCTAGATATACTTGGGTGCACATAATCCTCTACAAGACTGAAGTGCAAGATGTCTTTAGATGCTTCGCCAATCAAGCAATGAACAACTATGGCGCCAAGATAAAGCACATCCGAAGTGACAATGGCACTGAATTCAAGAACACTGGCCTTGATACATATCTTGATACTTTGGGCATCACACATGAATTCTCAGCTCCATACACGCCACAGCAGAATGGCGTCGTCGAACGCAAAAACAGAACACTCATTGAGATGGCCCGAACGATGCTTGATGAATACAAGACTCCAAGAAAATTCTGGCCTGAAACCATTGATACTGCATGCCATACAATCAATCGTGTTTATCTTCACAAGCTTTTGAACAAGACATCTTATGAGCTCCTTACTGGCAAGAAGCCAAATGTCAGTTACTTCAGAGTATTTGGAGCCAGGTGCTGGATCAAGGATTCACATCACACTTAAAAATTTGCACCAAAAGCACATGAGGGTTTTATGCTTGGATATGAAAAGGATTCGCACTCCTACAGAGTCTTCAATCTCTTTCATTATAAAGTGGTTGAAACAGTGGATGTGCGGTTTGATGAGACTAACGGTTCACAAAAAGAGCACCTGCCAAATGTGCTAGATGAAGTTCCATCCAACGAATCAGTCAAGCTAATGGGAACTGGAGAAATCATACCCTTTGAGGCTCAACCTGAAGAGGAACTTATCATCTCCGCACCTGATCAACCTGAAGACAATCCCACTAACAATGACAATGAACAGCAAGAGCAAAACCTTCGACCTGTACATCCTCGTGTTGCCAATGAAGTGCAGATTGAGAGAATAATTGATAGCATTAATGCACCTGGTCCGCTCACTTGTTCAAGGGCAACTCAGCTGGCAAATTTCTGTGGGCACTTCGCATTCGTCTCAATAACAGAACCCAAGAAAGTTGAAGAAGGCTTCATGGAACCTGAATGGATTCAAGCTATGCAAGAAGAGTTTCAACAGTTTGAGCTAAATAATATATGGGAACTGGTTAAGCGTCCTGATCCTCGGAAGCATAATATAATAGGCACCAAATGGATATACCGCAACAAGCAAGACGAGCATGATCAAGTTATCAGAAACAAAGCTCGTCTCGTTGCTCAAGGATATACTCAAGTGGAAGGCATTGACTTCGATGAAACATTTGCTCCTCTGGCTCAACTTGAAGCCATACGCATACTGTTGGCCTATGCAAATCATCATAACATACTTCTATATCAAATGGATGTGAAGAGCGCCTTTCTCAAACAAGCCCCTCGGGCTTGGTATGACACACTCAAATACTTCCTGAAGAGCAAAGGCTTCATACCTGGTTCCCTCGACCCCACTCTTTTCATGAAGACATATGATGGTGAACTGTTCGTGTGCCAAATATATGTGGATGACATCATCTTCGGCTGCACCAATCAGAAGTACAGTAAAGAGTTTGGATATATGATGCAAGAGCAATATCAGATGTCCATGATGGAAGAGCTGAAGTTCTTCCTCGGTCTTCAAATATGACAGCAACGCAACGGCATCTTCATATTTCAAGAGAAGTATCTCAAAGATTGCATGAAGAAGTTCGGTATGCAAGACTGCAAAGGCTTCACGATGCCAATGCCAGCCAAACATCATCTGGGTTCCGACGACAATGGTAAAGAGTTCGATCAAAAGGTATACCGCTCCATGATTGGTTATTTACTTTATCTATGTGCATCTAGGCCAGATATTATGCTTAGTGTTTGCATGTGTGCTCGATTCCAAGCGACATCAAAGGAGTCGTATCACTTAGCTGTGAAGCGAATTCTTCGATATTTGGCTCACACCCCAACTCTAGGATTATGGTATTCAAAGGGCTCAGAGTTTGATCTGGTTGGATTCTCGGATGCTGATTATGCTGGTGACAAGGTGGATCGCAAATCTACATCAGGCACATGTCACTTTCTGGGACGATCACTTGTATGTTGGTCTTCAAAGAAGCAGAACTGTGTATCTCTCTCCACTGCTGAATCTGAATACATTGTTGTTGGATCTTGCTGCGCTCAGCTTCTATGGATGAAGCAAACACTCAAGGACTATGGCATTCATCTGAAGCAAGTGACACTCTACTGCAACAACGAAAGCGCCATCAAAATTACCAACAACCCAGTTCAGCACTCGAAGACAAAGCACATTAAAATTCGTCATCACTTTCTCAGAGATCATGTTGTAAAGGAAGATATTGATATTATACACGTCAACACTGAAGAGCAATTGGCAGATATCTTCACCAAGCCCTTGGATGAGAAGAGATTTTGCAAGTTACGGTGTGAGCTAAATATCCTGAAATCCTCAAATGTCCTGTGATCAGGCACACATCCTAACACTTATGCATATTGATGACTTAGATGTGCAACACACGAAGTAAAGTATATTTTCAATCAATGAAGACATACATTCTAAGTGTGAATATATTAATGTGGAATTTAACTTCGGAACGTCATGATAATTTTACGTCGTGTCTGGGTCTAATACTTCCTATACGGTGGGTAACGCCACCACCAAAGGTTCTGTTCGAAGTGTTTCACTCATGGCGTTACATTTGCTATGTCTTCACATTTGGTTTGGCTTAAATTTCAACATGTCTTCATGATTATCTTCACTATGTTGAATATATATATACTAGTATTCTGTCCTCTACAGCATTCACTTATAGCTATGTCTTCATGTTGAGTCTTTTAAACTAAGTGAATGTGATCGGACCCTAACCTCTCTATGCTTTCTATCTCAAACTCCATTTCTCCAAGTCATATGCATTCTATTAAAACTGTCGAATGTCTTCTCTGCGTCTTTGTCAGCAGAAGATACAGAGACAAACATTAAGTCCGTTTTCAATGCTCATTCCTTCACCTGAAACCCGGAGAAGTGGGAACGATCACCCGACAATCCAGGCGTGCGTGGGACGTGGAACAACCTCCGACATGCTGCATGATGACCACGTGTTACTCAGATGTGAATCACCAGGGGCACCTGTGTAATAACACTGAGCCGCACCTGTCCCTATAAATACACGCCTCACCGCAGTTATTATCTCTTCTTCCACTCTCGCACGAACCCTAGCGCCACCGCTAACTCTCGACGACGCCGGCGACGAAGCGTTTTGCTGCCGCAACCTCTCCGACGCCGTCCTCACGCCGACCGCGGACATCGTCCTCTCCGCCGTCACCGTAGGTGTCCTCCGTCGCCAAGTTAGGGCATGGACGATCGAATTGCTCGGCCTCCTCTTCCACTCCGTCTAACAGTTCTTCGTGTGGTAAATAAAACTTCCTTTTTACAGCTCCTTTGATCCTATAGCTTCGTCACTTTCTACCACAAGCAGTTTCTGTTCACACAAGTTGAATCTCTTACATACTGCATCTCATAATATGCCTAGTATATTCACTTGTACTTCACAAAGTAGTTAGATTCCTCACTTGTACTGATCCATGGATTCGTACAAATCTGGAACCAATTCCTTATCTACGAGTGAATGTCTTCGCACGATGAGGTCAATGTCTTCTAAACTGATTTATCTTCAAAATCTTCTGAGAATGCATATGACCTCTTCCCCTTCCCTCGCACCTTAATGCTGTCACAGGTACATGTCCGTGGGAGAATCCCTTGGTTCTCATAGTCTGCATTCATTTGCAGAATTCTTACAGCATCATATAAATTCTCCCGAAGCCAGTTCCTATTTGTCCAGCAAACGAAAGCCCTTGAAGCCTTTGAACGTATTGAAGCCTTTCAAGTTAAAATTCATGGCTTCAGAGAAAGCTGCAAGGAAGGGAGGCAGACAGCGTCATGCCGGAATATCAAGAGATCTGCCTGATGACCTCTCAAAACTTTACAAGACAGATCCTGAAGAGGATTATAATCAGCGCAAGACCCGAATCCAGTGGATTTGAAAATATTGGGCAGAACAATGGTTCAAATACCGGTTTGTGACCCAAGAATATGCTGAGAAAAATGCCATCAAGCGACCGTGGGGAGACATCCTATACAAGAATCTTCAACCCAGGTCCAGAGAAGAAGCCATTGAACAAGGCTTCTATCCCTACATGGTCCGCGGGCCACAGCCCGCAGATGCACACCCATCGTCGCTACTATGGTGCCGTGACGACAATCTGTTCAAGCGCAACTTTCAGTTTGCCAAGAACTCAGCGAAGCAGAACAAGAAGTCTTTGGGATTATACTTCAACCCTCGTCCCTCTGCTCCCCGTGCCAATGGAACTCGCGAAGCTGAACCCAATCTTCTTGGGCCCTTCTACAACATTGAAGGTCTCATCACCCATATAGTGGTTCAAGGGACTACCGTAAATGAGCCTGCAGATCACGCTGACTCAGAAGAAGCGCCTGCAGCGCCGAAGCCAAAGAAACTGAAGCAGCCAAAAGCTTCCAAGCCTGCCTCTGCATCAAAATTCTCACGAGCGAAGCCATTGGCAACTGCACCTCCTGAAGACAGTGTGCAGTCTGAAGATTTGTCACGCATCTCCAAGCCCCAGAAGGTCAAGATGCCTCTGCCACACACCGGCCAAGAGCTGACAGCTGCTGCCATTCTGCGCAACGATGCCATTGATCTGTCCAGTGATGAAGATCTTGCAGATGACGCTCTTGAGCAACTCATCAAGAGGAAAGAAGAAGCAGAAATCTTCAATGATCTGCCTCTTTTTGACGTGACAATCATCCACAACTTCATTGATGAGTGGTTTGACACGCCCAACATCAGCTTCGAAGATCTGCAACTACCCATTGGTCTCAGTGTCGCCTTCCATGGCGCCATTGCTTCAGAGCTAGCTCTCGCTCAGCGCATCGTTGAACTGAAGCAAAAGATTGACTATGAAAAGGCTCAGTTCAAGAAGCATATGGCCAAGCTCAGCGTGCAAGAGGTGAAAAACTTCAAGATTATGCTGCACGAGCTCAAAGAAGCCCTTCTCAAGAAACACGCAGAAGCTCAGGGTTCTCGGGAATGCATGAAGAGCCTGGCTGACAAGTGTGTGCAAGGCTACAACGAGGCTGAGAAGCGCAAGGCCCTTGGGTGTCCGGGCATTGATCCCAGGATGGCGCTAAACAGAAGAAGAAGCCCATTGTGGCCGAACCCAACGCACTAAGGCAGGAAGCAGATTCCATTGTCTTCCCAACTAGCATGACTGGCTCGAAGCCAAAGGCCCGGTCAACCGCTTCAGAGTTGAAGAAGACAAGGACTGCTGAGACTGAAGCCAGAAAGAGGAAACATCCTGAAGCCTCTGCTACTGCCCCCTCCAAGAAGAAGAGGAAGACCAAGAAGGAACGGGCTGCTCCCACAGAGCCCTTGATTGTTGAATCCATCTCCATGGTTCACCCTGACACTGAACCGCAAGAACGTCAACTGACTGTCCATGAGCCTGCTTTCACAGAGGCTCATGAAGCTGAAGAATTTTCAGCAGCTGATCCCATCGCTGCTGAAGACATTGATCACCATGACCATATTGAAGATGATGCAGTCCTTCCTCAGCTCGAGCACCAACAGGTATCATCGCCTGTGCTAACGCACAGCGAACTCATCAGCATTGATCGTCCTCTGACGCCAATTGCTCAGGATGCTTCATCGGTTGATCGCCCACAAGAGGAAAAAGACTTTAAGGCCCAGCCAACTCCAACTCCACAGGCATCGCCAGCGTTGCGCAGGCTTCGCAAAGGACCAAGCCTCCAGTCTCTGAGTCTGAAGCTAAAACTGCTGAAGACATTCCGGCTGCATCAGCCGATGAAGAAGAAGCCCCAAAAGCTGCTACTCCCATGTCCCACCAAGAAGCTGTTCTCGAGGAGAATGTGACTGTGACCGACCCTCCAGCTCGTCAAGTGGAGGTTGACAATCTTGAGGCTGCCACCACCAACACCAATGAAGCCACTGACGTTGTCATGGCTGAAGCTAATGTGAAGCCTTCACCAACCCAAGCACCAGAAGTCAGCGAAGCCACTGATCCCACTGCTTTTGTTCCTGCGTCTGCTGCCGGCCCTCAGTTCGACTATCATGTTGAGCACAGGCCTCGGGTACAGAAGCCAATCCCAAGATTGCCCAGGTTTTCAGGTCCTGCATCAGCACCTGGATCCTTCAATGTCAATGGCTTCAGAGCAGACAACACATTCTTTAATAGCTCCAGGAACCCCTACTCAAGGGAAAGAATATCATCTGATCGGTTCTGGAGCTATCCGCAACGAAGCTATTACTCCTGCATTTTATACAATCAAGGTCGCATCTTGCCACACAAGCGTCTTGACATTGAAGCAATAGCTGGTCTGCCCTGTCTGGAAGAAGCTCTGGATTGCTTCAAAGAGGTTGGATTGCTGCCGTTCGTCACCGATCAAGAGCATTGGAATGAAGAGTTGCTACTCCAATTCTATGCCACACTTCACATCCGCGGGTACAACAGAGATCCGAAGACTTGGGTCCTGGAGTGGATGACAGGAAACGTTCATCACAAAGCCAAAGCCTTTGACATCATTGAGCTCACTAGTCTACCCACTCCTGGCAATCTCTACGAATCTGGCTGTCAACTTCACAGTGAAGCTGTGGAGAGCATCTTTCAGAAGCCTGAACCTAACATGAGTCAGATGCTCAGTATAATGAAGTCATTGCCCCAAGATGCTGCATATCCCAAAGAGTTCTTTGTTGAAGACCTAGAGTATCTGTCAAGGACTATTTATCACATCATAAGGCAAACTCTCTGGCCCATCAAAGGACACTCTCCACATGCCAAGCTGGAAGGTGCAATGAAGACTTTGGTCTTCTATATTCTTCATGGCAAATGCTTCAATGCACAGGAGTTCTTCATTCGCCAACTTGCTGCATCAGGCTCTAATCTTTTTGGCTTGAAGTTCTACGCCCCATGGGTAATGCGGCTGATCAAACTTCACTCCGCTATCTCATATCAGCCATCTGCTCGCAATCATCGGATCTTTCTGCCTGATGTGGATATGTCTATTGAAGCCATCTATCCTGAGCCTGCCAAGGAACCTCTAAGTCTTCAGAATGCAGAGTATCAAAGTTTTTCTTAGAACATTGAAGGGGTTGAAGCAGTCACTCGTGTGTATCCTTTGACTGGAACTACACGTGCACACATCCTGCCCTTACTGAAGCCACCGACAGCACAACTGCACAACGATCCAAGAAGCGCACTCGTGTTCTTAATGACCAAGAGCTTCTGGTGGCTCTTCATCAGAAACAGGATAGGCATCATGACTGGCTGAAGCGTCATATGCAAAGCCTCTTGGTGGATGTCAACCGCATTCGTAATCTTGTCACCAAGAATGCTTTTGTTGCCCATGAAACCTCTCGACGCACATGGAAGGGGCTGACGCTGATGTGCTCTGAAGATGATCTTCAAGAGGATGGCTTCTCTAAACGCTTCAAGTTTGACTCTACACCTCCTCGAAGGGCAGTGCTGCGACGCACTCCATCTCTTGAAGACTCTGAGTTCTTTTCCTCTGCTGCAACTGTGCATGCCAGAGTGATCGAGGATGAAGACGATGCTACTTCACCGCCACTTCCTTCAGCACGCTTCGACACTGCTCCAAGTTCTTCTGCACCGCCGAACACCACCGACGACCCTGCTGCTTCACCTACTCTTCATGGGAACGAGTAGATGCTCTATGTCTTCAAACCTTTTTGGTCCTTACTGACAAAAGGGGGAGAAGCATATGAGTGATAGTTTTCAAGCGGGTCCATATGGGCGATCGCTTTATATTTTGCTTCGTGTTTACAACTCTCGTTTTGATACATTTGGTTCTTTGAGTTGTAACACTTAAACTCAATGGTCGTCTGCTGCTTATTTGCCACTTTGTGATGCGATGATAAATTCTGCATGTGCGACGATAAATTCCGCACTTAGATCATTTTGCAGACGTCCATTTTCCATTATGCATGTCATTATCTTCACATATCTTCACATGCATAATGAATTGTCATCATAAGTTAAAGAGGAGCTCCACAAGTACAACCTGTCATGTGCATTTGCATTCCAAAAGCAAATTACTTATATGCACATCTTCAGGGGGAGCCCTTGCAACTTATGAAGACAATTCCTTATCCTTTACAATTTCACATATTATATTCCCCGTTGAAAACTTCAACTAGTTTGTCATCAATCACCAAAAAGGGGAAGATTGTAAGTGCATCTAGTGCCACCCCTAGTTGGTTTTGGAGTATTGACGACAAACTTAGTTGAGGGACTAATGTGTTTGTGAGAATTGCAGAATAACACAGGTAGAAGTCCCTCATTGATTCGGTTTTCCTACCAGAGATGACCCCTAAAAATGTATGAAGACATTGATGTCAAAGGTGATCTGTGAAGATACTCACATTGAAGACTATGACAAGAGAAGACATCGCATGAAGACTATGGAGCTCGAAGACTTAGATCTTTTATAGTTTTGTTTCTTCTTTGTTGAGTCATAGGAATCACCATACTATTTAGTGGGGTCCAAGTGAACCAGTCAGAATGACGGAAGTGATGCTTAACCAAAACCTATGTCTTCGAGTGAAGACTATGAGAGCGAAACTTGTCCAGAGTCAGACAAGTCAGCTTTGCTTGTAGCCCAAATAAAGCTGCCGTGTGTGTATGAAATCTGACCGTTGGAACACATGCCAGTTCCTTAGTGACCCAGGGTCATTTTGGACAAATCAGGTTGAGTTGCCTAGCGGCTATAAATAGCCCACCCCCTACAACCATAAACGGTTGGCTGCTCCGAGTTAGAGTACGGCTTTTGTCGTTTGAGAGCAACCCACCTCGAAGCCTTTGAGAGAGAATTCCTTGCGAGGATAAAGCCCTAACCACCCAGAGCCAAAAAGTGTTAGGCATCACTTAAGTCTTCTTGTCTGTGTGATCTGAAGACTTATTACACTTGAGGACTGTGAATCCTACAACCGGTTAGGCGTCGCGTTCTGAGCATCCAAGAGACATTGTGGATTGCCGGTGAACGAAGTCTGTGAAGGTTTGGGAGTCTACCTTGAAGACTTACCTGAGTGATTGGGCAAGGTCTGTGTGACCTTAGCTCAAGGGGAATACGGTGAGGACTGGGTGTCCTGAGCTGCGTGTTCAGGACTGGGTGTCCGGGACTGTGTGTCCTCAGGTTTAAATACCTAGCCGCCCTAACTAGACGTACAGTTATCACAGCAACTGGAACTGGTCCAGCAAATCATTGTCTTCAACGAGTTACTGGTTTCATCCTTCCCTTCCCTTTACTTACTGTTGGTCCTTGTGAAGTCATTATATGATTGCACTATTTTTTGTCTTCACTGAGTGACTGCGTGTTCTGTTTGGCTTCATAATATCTTCCTACCTGATCCTTACTACATTGCTGCTATTAGTCATTGTGCTTTCACTCCATTGAATACTTGACTATGGTTTGCTTAGTGTAGTCTACCTTCCGCTGCATGGTAATAGATTTATTTCTATCGTTTGTCTTCGTAACTTCCATGTTTTAAAGACTTTCATAAAAATCGCCTATTCACCCC
>NC_041380.1:570623617-570638531 GCF_002162155.2 Triticum dicoccoides
GTCGATATAACGCATTTTCAGCTTACAATAAATGTAATTGCTTAGTTGAGAATTATAGTTCAAAAAGAAAGAATCTCAGATTAATGGGGCAAGAAGCATGGATTTACGTATGTTCAGGAATGTTACCTTCCCAGGGCTCATGATGTTATCTTCAAACTTATGTAACTCACATATTGCCTCGTCCACAGCTTCCTTGGCTCTTTTAGCAGCATCCAGTCTTTGTTTTTCAGCTCGCTGGAAAGCTGGAGGGTCAACACCACCCTCCAGTCCACCTGACAGTTCAGTGAACTGAGCAATCAAGTCATGTCAGTAGTAGTGACTGAAATATCAAAACCAATGCATTACAAACATAGTAAATGTGAGTTACATTGTCGTAGCATTCCTCACAAAGTCCATGAGAAAAATGCTCAGCACCCTTATCCTTGTGCTCGCAAAGGACTTCTCCAGACTTGGCTAAACATTTTGAAACCGGCTCTTCATCAGCCTTTGCCAAAAAATCTTCAATCTGTCATAGGGGCATGAAGACACAAATTATAACTAAGCAGTGGTATACCATAAATGAAGTTCTTACAAAAAAAAATTGTAGACAAAATAAATGAACTATAAATGGAGTTGATGACGTCAATGTTGAAACCCCCTCCAATCATAATCCTGATGGACAATTGCACATGGTCTTGGAGCACAAATGTCATCAATTCATCCAAGATCAGCTAGAAAAATAACTATAAGCACTAGGTGTCTGCCAGAAAACTGTTGTGTGAAGGGCAAGGAGTTGCAAAAGAAAGAGATTCATCAACTATGGAATCTTACAAGTATCAGTATCAAACAGAGGTTGCTGTTCACAAAGAGCAGCAAAAGAAAGAAACTCATCATTTTTATTTATTTTTCGTCAAAAAAAGAACAGAGCTTGCTGTTCACAATGCATCGCATTTAAGTTGGCATTATATCATCTTCATACAGGTCAAGACAGATAATATATGTTTGTAGTAGATATCACAGAAGTATATAGACATGAAAGGGGAAGCCAAATGCTCTAGGAGATACAGGAATATCACCTGAAACTAGCTATCTGAAAAGACAAAAGGAAGTAAACACGTGTGTAGTTGACACAGAAATGCATTACGAAATGTTGTTTAAGCATGATGCACAACGTCCGATTCTAGATGATAGCTGGATGATAGTTTGGGCATCTCCAACACAGACCCCTACCCTGCCCACAAATGTTCGGACCGGATGGTCCGGACATTTATAGTCCAACGCAGACCCCTACTTTGGGCCGTACGCGTCCGGATGTCCGTAATCCCCAAGCCCGGCCCCAAATCAAGGTGTAAAGTAGGGGAGCCCGGAGTCCCGGACGTCCGCCACATCGGACTTCAACAGCTTGGACCCCTCTTTTTTCAAACGCCATCGTTCTCTATAAATGAGATGCGGTTTCATTACTACTAGGCATGAGAAGGAGGTTAGCCTTGATGAGCAGGTGGTGCCTCAGAAGGACACCTTTAGATATCTAGGGTCTATGTTGCAGAAGGATGGGGATATTGATGAACATGTGAATCATCGAATCAAAGCTAGATGGATGAAGTGGCGCCAAGCTTCTGGCATTCTCTGTGACAAGAGAATGCCACAAAAGCTCTAAAACGCAAGTTCTATAGGACGGTGGTTCGACCCGCAATGTTGTATGGTGCTGAGTGTTGGCCGACTAAAAGGCGACATGTTCAACAGTTAGGTGTGGCAGAGATGCGCATGTTGAGATGGATATGTGGCCACACAAGGAAGGACCGAGTCCGGAATGATGATATACGAGATAGAGTTGGGGTAGCGTCGATTGAAGAGAAGCTTGTCCAACGCAGGCCTCCAGAAGCGCCAATGCATAACTGATGGCTAAAGCGGGGCGATAATGTCAAGAGAGGTCGAGGTAGACCAAACTTGACATGGGAGGGGGAGTATCGACAAAGAACTAGCCATGGACACGGGTGCGTGGAAGCTTGCTATCCATGTGCCAGAACCATGAGTTGGTTGGGAGATATTATGGGTTTCACCTCTAGCCTACACCAACTTGTTTGGGACTAAAGGCTTTGTTGCTGTTGTTGCCGTTCTCTGTCTCTGCTCTCGGAGCCGGACGTTGTACCCCTCCCCCCCCCCTCCCCTCCCACGCCGCTCAGGCCTTGCCGAAGCTCGGCAAGATCCACCCGCGGCCTCTGCTGACATGGTCCATGGCAGAACTACGCACAGCAAGTGTTCAGTCAAATGCCATAGTGCATTCTTTTACGTTCGTTCACTTTGAAGGAAACACGATGGATTCAGAGGAGTACTTCTACAACAAGTTCATGGGTTGTCTTCGTCTGATGAGGAGGATGAAACGGCGATAATGATGGCAGTTCTTCAAGAAACGGAGAATGCCGAGGAGCATGTTCTCATCTTCAAGGGTTCAATGTCGAGACATTGAATTTTCAATCAGCGTCGAGCAAGGGGCCATGTTGATCTATAGGCGAGTACTTTGCCCCCGATGCGTTATTCAAGCACTTTTTTCATCGTCGCTACCAAATGTGCAGGTCATTGTTCTTGCGCATCATGGATGATGTCAAGGCTTATGATGATTACTTCAAGTTAAAGGGGGTGCCCTTAGCTTGCTTGGGTTCTCTGGTCCCCAAAAGTGCACAACTACTGTGGTATGGCACAGACATAGACTAGTGGGGTGAGTACCTCCAGATGTCTGAGAGCACATGCTTGGAAGTAATGGTTAGATTTGCTAGTGCAAAGGTGAAGATGTTTGGACCAAAGTTCTTGAGAGAACCAAATGTCGAGGACACTTGAGGCTTTTGGAACTTGAAGAATCAAGAAGGTTTCCAGGTATGCTCGAATCCATGGATTGCATGCACTAGAAATGGGAGAACTGCCCCTATGCTCAACAAGGGCAAAGGAAGGTCATGTTAAAACTCCCATCATCATTCTTGAAGCAGTTGCATCACAAGACTCTAGATTTGGCACTCTTTCTTTGGCATGCTAGGGTCTCACAATAACATCAACATGCTCCGGCGGTCACCATTGTTTGCAACGCTGTGTGAGGAGCCAAAAGAATATACACTGAACCAAGCTGGCTCCGTTCATTACCCTTCACAAGCCAAGCTTTTTCCGTTGCCTGATCTTATCAAGATACATACCTTGAATATCATGATTGTTAATTAGTATGAACAGGCCAAACAGTGCAAGCCAGAAAGCTCCCCCCAATTTCTTGATTCTAAGTTGTCCTAAGGTAGTCTCCTTCTAGTTACGATTTGCCCTTGTCTGTCACTATAGATGTTCAAGCTTTAGTCTTTAGTCATTTCGAATGCTCGTAATGTTCTAGAGTGCAACTATACCATCATGGGCATGACTACAACATGGGGTGCTGCCTTGCCGATGGACGATGGTATCTATCCTCTGTAGTTGAGGTTTGTCAAGACCATCTCCAGTCCAATAGGTACCAAGAAATCTCACTTTGCTACAAGACAAAGTGCTAGAAAGGATGTGGAGAGGGCATTTGGAGTGTTTCAAGCATGTTTTGAATTTGCTCGCGGACCTGCTAAACAATGGGATCCACAGACATTGTGGGAGGTGATGACATATTGTGCAATCCACAATCATGTTGTGCACAGTATGATTGTGGAGGATGAGGAAGAGAATGTTCTCAATGTTCTGGATTTCAAACATATGTGTGAATCTGTCCAGCTTCCACATCAAGAGGCGGCAACGTTTGGGAATTTTCTGTAGATGGATCATCAAATTCACAACCGAGCAAATCATACACAGCTTATAAATGATCTAGTGGAGCATCTGTGGGTGTTTCACTCAAACAATTAGAGCATGTGGCCAGATAATTGAATTTAAGTTTAAACTATTTTATTTGAAAACTTTATGTTTGGATTGTAATATTATATATTTGAAGTATCGTTGCATTGGAATATTTATCTTTGAAAAATTGATGCATTGTAGTATATTTATCTTTGATTACTTGACTTTATAGAGGGGAGGGGGAGGGGGGAGGCAGATGAGTAGGGGATATTTAAGCGCTAGCCTTAGAGGTTTGGCGCCCGCCCGACTGTCCATGGACAATTAGGGGCGTTTGATTGAGGTTTACCCTTGTAAATGCTCTTACACCCATCAGTGGAGAGGCACATCCAAAAATCCTACGTACCTTAACCTCGCCTCTATAAGAACACCCGAAAAACTCAGTCCCTCGAATGTCGTAACCCCCCTCCTATGACCACCACCGCATCCCTCCTCTCCTTCCATCACTAAATCATCCTCGGATGCACGACATCTAGCGGTAGGGATATGGCGTCGTGGCAGTGCCAGCATCCTTTCCTCTACCGGCTATGTCAGTATCCCGTGATGCTCCCCTATATCCCCTCCAAATTTCTAGTGTGGTTGGCCATGGCGATGGTGGCACCCATTGGATCCCGTTGCACCTACACCAGAGCCCGCCGCTCACTAGGGAAACCTCCCACCGCTGGGCCAGCCAAGGTAACTAGCTAGGCTTGTCCTTGTTTCGGGTCTGTCTCGGCCAGCGGTTCACCACCTGAGCCTCCACCGCCAGGCTAGCGAAGGTAACTACCTAGGCTTCTCCTTGTTTCGAGCTTTCAGCTATGTGCCGGCCATCAAGCCGCGGCTCTACTGTGGTCCCCGAACATTGAGCCGAGGAATCTGTGGTTCTATCCATCAAGCTGAGGCATTTCTAGGGTTTCGTAATAAACTTGATTTTTTTTAATTTTTTTGGCAAGAATGAAGCGATAATAAGCAAGACAAAGATACAATAGCCTAGCTAGATAGATTAGTATGACATGTAGGATAGCAAGATGTATATGGATTAGTAGTGCACTATTTTTCTAGAATCCCTGCAGGATTTAAGTAAACGAGTACCACGGCCTCCAATGTGTGTGGCTGCGGAACTTTAGAGAATAACGGAGGGGGAGATGCAAGAGGTGTTGAAGGATGTCTTTGAGACTTTGACATCAATGTGTTTGAACACTTCTTCTCACTGTCCTGCTCCGGTCTTTCTAGAAGTAACACAATAAGCACACAAACACACCATAGTCTGCTAGGATTGTACTCATTTACTTCAATCCCAGAATGAATTTTTGAGAAGTCATAGTATATTGAATGAAACGTATTGATGAACATTTGTAAGAATTTTTCCTTAAGATGAATGTGGAACATGCAACGCGTAATGTAATGATCTGTTGTGCAATGCATATACCCGTGTTGTGGTGTGTGTGCAATACAATTGCATATGAATTGTGTGCAATGATAATTTAAAAAACTGAAGAACTTAAGACAACAAAGAACATCGGGTAAACACGACATTGATGAGTAGTCTTGTTAGTCCCGCCACTGGAAGTGCCCATCAATGGGACTCACCCTCCACCGACAGGAGGACGAACACACCACTGAAGCTTGGAGGTTGACGGCTGCCCTACCCAACAGTGGAGGGGTTAAAGCGCCCGTAAGTGTAGTGCTTTTTGTTCTACTTGTGTCTCTCACTGTAGGGATTAGCCTATGTTTACTTTACTGTAGCATAGGTTAGACAAACTCATGTCTTTGTACTTTGTAAACAGTCTATATAGGTTTTAATGGAGTGATGACTGGGAGTGGTTATATTTTCATCAGATGGCTTACGAAAGTGATTGAGGTTCAGAAAAAGGTAAGACAATATACAATAGAAAACCAACATTTGGCTATTTCATGAGAACATACATACCGTTAAGCTACCAGAATCTGTATTTTCAAACTCTATCAAGCGCTTAAATAGTGTTGCCTCACAGACATGCACAACAGCAGCCTGAAAAAGATAAAACATGATTAGTGACATTTCATATTCAAGCCTACATTACACATATCCGCTCCCTACCTTACACAATGCTACTGCGCCACCAACATACAATAGCACCACCAAAACATCACAAAAAATTCTGATACAGTTTTAGAACATTGACAAAAGATGCACCTGCCAAGTAACAAGAGTTCAAAATCCAAACTCAATGCACACTTGAGAAACCAAAAAAAAAGGCTATGTGCACTGTACTAGCTGATTTCAAATTATGCTAGTAATAGTAGCTACTATTCACATGATTTCTCCCTTTTGTTTCCAGATGTGTGGATCCCATGCTGATTTGAAATTTGCTCCTTCGAAGCATGTCCTATCAATGTTGTAAATATGTTTCAGAAATTTCCATGCTATTGTGTGCCATGTTCGCCGGTTGCACAGGAACCAGCAAAAGGATAGACACATCATATATGTTCTTATTAGTGCTGCATGTGCGCAATAAATGCCAAAACTACAAAGAATTACATTAAGGACAAAATTCGCAAATAAGTTGATCCATCCGGAGCATCCGGGCTTACAATATCTGCCTTGGTGTACATATATCCATGAGAAAGTGCAGCTATATATAATGCTGCACCGCATAAACCACTTGGCTTCCTCCCAGTCTGCGACATAGGACAAGCTATTACAACCTTACAAAAGAACCTAAATAAGAAACTAGAATGATGACGATACTAGCCTGCATCCAGTCTCGCTTCATGCTAGCTACAATGCGTAAAGCTGTGCACGAGACAGCATTGTCCCTTTTCCCCAATAAACCTACACATTACCAACAATGAAGCAAAATCGCAAATAATTAAAAGCACATTGATTCTATTTGCTAGCCGATGTAATTGTCTAGCCTTCCCTATGAAGGCTATATTGCTTGGCAGAACTCGAAATCCTTGACAGGCACAGAAAATATTGACCATTAAAGCGAGCAAACATAGCTCCCGTGATTCATGTATATATACATTATTCTGAATATGCTACCATCAACCATAGAATTTGAAATTGATAACGTATGATTAACAGGTGTTATACTTCTTGGAGAAAGGCGCATCCATTTATATCTTCAATGCAAAAGAAGCAAACATCTAGACTTCATAACATTTGCTTCCTTATCACAAACACAATCAAGAAATCCAAACTAGAAGGCATACCCCACAAAGAACTACCTTTTCACAAACAGAAGAGACACGTGAAAAATTGTAAATGCTTTGATATTCATTAATGTATAAGCATGTAACTAAAAGTTTTGTGTATCTTATATAAGATAAGAATGCACATGTATGTCAACTTACGTTCGGTAAAACGGTGGATGAAAAGGCTAGGATCTACAAGCTTTTGAACAATTGGGTGTTCTCCGAGTAGCAAAACTTGGCAAAGCTGCAGAAAAACAGCACCTAGGACATATCTGAAACATAAATCAAGATGAGCCCTTTCAACAAAGACTGCAAGATGAAGGACATGAGAATGTGAGTACTTACACACTTATATGCAAATAGTCCGAGAAATCAATAAGATAGGGTTTTTCACTTCGCCTGACAAAACAATTAGTTGAATATGGACATTAGTATTACCCAAATAGCTTAAAGATACCAAAACGACAATCATTGTACAGGGAGCAAACACCGACACAAGCATGAAAGGGCGACACAGGGACAAGAAAAACTGAAGAAGCAAACAGAAAAAATGACTGTTTGGACAGTGGTAAATGAAACATAAGTGTGCCGTGCCTTCTATTGGGCATGACCCAAGTCTACAAGGTGCCACTTTGACTGCTAATTCCTATCACACAAAAACGATATACTAATTAGAATTATATTAGGCATGCACTATGAAAGTGCATTTCCTGATGATTCTTTTGGTACCAGTTTTATGTGAACAGGGTAGGCACTAGGCACCCACCCTTCTATATATTGATGGTCGAAGTTAAAAATATTTAACCAGAATGGATGAGACTTATCTTGAACTTGTAGTGTGTTACGGCAATTGTTGAACTTCAGAAATAAATAAGTGCGTGTACCCCTGATGAGTAGTAAATTCAAAAAATATACTAGAAAAATCAAAAAATCTGAATTATTGTTTGTAACATACATACATGCCAACCGGTATATACCGCGTATGAGTTTCACAAAGAAATGACATCTGTGATATGATATTCCGGGCAAAAATGACAATCGAAGCTATATTAAAAACACTGTTTGATGAATAGTAAGGTTCTGATTGTATTTTCTACACTAAGAATACCACAGGTGTCATTTCTTCACGAAATCTCATACGTGAGTAGAATGGTCAACCAAATACCCCAAAATTTCAGAATTTTTGGATTTTTCTATTACTTTTTTGAATTTACTATTCATGCGGGTGCGCATGGAACCATGTTCACCTTTGTACTTTCGATGTACTTAGAAGAATTTTGCATGCATATTTCTGTAGAAGCTTAGCTTGATCATAGCCATCTTAGTTTCATTTCTTGCTCTCTGATGAACTTCTCAATATGACACTCTACTGAAGGCACACTTCTGCAGGTTTTCACTAAGAAGTTAAGGGCATCCTTGGTTTGCAAGCCAATATTTGGCAATGGCAACTTTTTCAAGGTTGGCAAGGCAATTTGGTAGCAAATTTTGGGCTTGCCCAAATTTTGGCATCAAACGAAGCAGCCCCTAAATGAGCCCCTGGTCCAATCATAATAAATACTCCCTCCGTTCCAAATTACTCATCGTGGTTTTAGTTCAAAATTTGAACTAAAACCACGACGAGTAATTTGGAACAGAGGGAGTACAACATAGAATACACAGAGGCTCACCCGAAGTGGAATGGGAGAAGGTGATGTTTGAACAAGAAATATTTCCAATGGATAAGTAGGCTTTCAATAAAGCAAGGGACTAATTAGGTGAAAGCTTACCGGCAAGCAATGTAAAGACAAGAAGCTGCAACATGACTTGTTCGTCGGCCCCTAGTAAAGTTATTGTCAAGAGCTAGCTACATTTAAAAAAGGACAAATATCAACATATGAAAAATACCCCACCATTTTTGAAAATGTTTGTGTGATAACAAGGATGCATACTTTATAAAAGTAATGAGCAGTGCAAATGATATCATCTCCACCACTCACATGCAGGCCATGGACAATCTGCCAGATCTCGTCTCTCCCTGGTGAAATAAACCATAACACGATTCCCCCAGTGAGATGCATACTTACTTTACTTACGAAGCCTTTTATCCCAAACAAGTTGGGGTAGGCTAGATATGAAACCCTTTCACGAGGACTTCCCAGGAGGTCACCCATCCTAGTACTACTCTTGCCCAAATGGGTTTCATACCCAAAAGACTGGCTAGTTTTTACGTTGGCTCGCCAAGCCTATCACAACCCTTAGATATGAAACCCTTTCACGAGGACTTCCTAGGAGGTCACCCATCCTAGTACTATTCTCGCTCAAATGGGTTTCATACCTATGGGACTGGCTAGTTTTTACGTTGGCTCGCCAAGCCTATCACAACCCTCCTCCTTTACCCGGGCTTGGGACCGGCTATGCCTAGAAGACATAGGCGGAGTTCCCCAGTGAGATGCATGATATGATAAAAAGAAAATGTGGTGAAAGAAATACCTTTCTCTTCAGTTCTTTCATGGGATAGTGAACCGCCCTTCGCAATGCCTATAATGTGTCCACTAAGCCGGCTCTATACACATTCAAAACAAAGCAACCAACAGGTACACATCAAATCAATCAAAGAAACTAAATATAAGTAAAGTGTGGTAGCAATACCAACCTGTCCCGAGGAGTCCTTGACAAAAGTAGGCTCGTCAGTATACATATCCTGATCAATAACCTTGCCACACATTCCACAACATCTGAAATCAACATGGCAAATAACATAAGGACACAGGTGCAAAAGTGCTTCAGCTGTGTTCACACAAATCTATTGTGAACAACTAATACTCCCTCCATCCAAAATCGCAATAGTAAGTAAGGTTTTTTTTGTACGAGTGTGATGACAGTATCAAATTTTATGTCACATGCCACTTTCTTTTAACAAATCAAAACATGTCTTGCATTTTGGAATAGGGGGAGCAGATTAGAAGAATAGTGAAAGACGAGAAAATGAAGGTCTTACGTGAACCCGTTGTCAGGATCCTTTACATATGGGCAATCATCATCACAGTGAGAACAGTACACCATTTCCGAAGAGAAGTTGGCTGCAGAGGATGATCCAACTCAGATCAGCCAGCGGAAGTTCATTGTATAATTCTGTTTAGTTCCAAGCATATACCAATACTCTTCAGAGTGCGAAAAAGGGTTTCCCCCCGCTTTATATTATAAAGCAACAATACTCTTCAGAGTGGGCACAAAGATGGAAGCAAACTAATAGCACACATCGGTTCTCACTATTTTTCTGTCCAACTTAAGTCTAAATGACACAGACGGTGTAAACATTTACAATTAGAATGTGAGGGTTGCCTACTTCTCTGTGGTGCGTGCTCATCTCTGGTGGCCAAACAGGGGAGCCTGGACATGGGCTCATCGGGAACATAGCACATGACCCTTCTTTTACAGTCCAATTATAGATATCAAAACGTGCAAGCAATCAAATCTGGATTTCGAGCACTCGAATTTCCATTCAATAAGACCACTTTAAAAAAGTTTCAACTCTTGACATTAACATTTCAAACCGAAAGAAGCAAAACAGAACAGGCACTCACTCTCAGTGTGAAACTAAAGGTTGTGCCCAGTTACGGTTATTGACTAAGAACATGCGACTTGCTCCTCAATCGATACTCAAATGTGTAGTGTCAAGAAAATTTCGTAGTAAATAGTCGATGCTCTTACTACCCCACTACACAACTGGGGCCTAGGAACTCGTACCCTCATTTTCTTATTAGACCGGATCGACAGGCATACAAAGCATCCAATGCAGTAGCCCAAAACAGCATTCAGCATAATTAATATTTTTCATTCCTAGAACCATCCTATGCTCCATGTACAGAAGTACTCGTGGCAAATACAGGGTACAGGCTGAGATTTGCATCCTCGAGAACAAAAGAAGTATTCCGGAAACTGCGGATTGACTGGAAACAGTCCTAGCTTCAGATTCCCGGTCTTCATGATATATATAACGAATATCCCCGCAAAAAAAACGAATATGGGATGCAAATTTGACAAAAGGGTGAAATAAATTAAATGATAAATTAGGCCAGTTCCATCTCCGACTCGAAATGACCGATCAACATTTTGCCAAGTGAAGCAAGACATTATGTGCGGAGTTCAAAATCCGCCCGTCCGTAAACCGCCGCGACCGATCTACACAGAGCAACCTCCTAGGGTCTAGGGTTTATCATCGCGTGGGGATTTCGGGTCACATACATACCTTTCTTCCGCGAGGGGCACGGGCCTGAGCGGCAGCGGAGTATGGAGGAACCAGGAAGGACGGACGACTCGGAGAGAGCGGGCGCGGTGGGTGGGTGGACACGGGATGCGCGGGCGGCGGCGCGATCGACGGGTGCGGCGGCGGCGGCGGCGGCGCGATCCTCGAGTCCGGGTTCGAAGCCGTCCACGTGTTACCAAGATCCCGGCCGGATACCGCTTCGTGTTACCAAGATCTCGAGGCTTCCACGTGGGCCGCGTTGTTTGTCTTGCCCGCAGGACCGCAGCGAGACGAAAGAACCGCTCGCCTCTAGCACCTTCATACATGGGTCGGCCCAGCGTGTGAGGCTCGCTGACTCGCTACCGCACGTTCTGTTCTGCTGGTTTTTATATTTCTGAAATGAAAAATAAATTAGTTGAATTTTACAAACGTTCATCGCATGCTTCAAAAATGTTTATGCAGTGTAAAAAAAGGTTTGTGCAACTTCTTAAAATATTGATAGCATTCAAAAAATAAATTGTGACATTTAAAGATGTTCGCATTCCAAAATTATGATAATGAATTTTTTAAGTATATTTATATAATTTAAAGAAAGTTCAGATAATTTATAAAAAATCTTTAGTACTATTAAAAATATGTTAATGTATTTCAAAAAATCCTGACATTTAAAAAGATGATAATACAATGTAAAAAAATGTGTGCATTATTTAGGAAAAATATTTCATACTACCACTCAAAAATATGTCCATGCATTTCAAAAATATGCTCGTGATCTTTAAAAAATATGTTCTCATAACTTAAAAAATGTTCTGTACCATTCAAAAAAAATGTTTGACGTTTATATGAAATTTTTAATATTTATTTGAGAAAACATTCAAACTTGTATTTTGAAAAAAAAATCTACATGTATCAGAAAAATGTCAAAATGTTACGCATGTGTACTAAACATGTACAACGTGTATTGAAAAAGTCAATATGTCTTTGGAAAGAAAAGAAAAAAGAAAAAAATATGGAAAAAAAATGAAAACCGATAAAAAACACATATAAGCAAAGAAGAAAAACCACACAAAAAGGTGTTGGGCTGGCCTATTAGCGTATCGTTATTGGCGAGATGAGTGTACGTCTCACAGTAAGTGAGATAGCAGTTCCCTAAAAAAGTGAGATAGCAGTCGTGTTCTATGTATGCCTCCTGAATTGTAATGTTTGAGTTGTGCTTTCGGGCATACACACTAGGAGGCCTCTCACGCTTCAGCTTCCCAAGTCGTCCATTTCTTGACAAGGACGTCGTTGGCCGTTGGATGGGCATTGAACTTTCGTTAAGCATGACGATAGCCATAACCTCGGCTAGCTGCCCTAATGGACTACTATTGTTGTGGAATTTTTGGAGCTTCTCGTTTAATTAGGTCAGTATGCCCCGTTTTGGGTGATTTAGCACCCACATTGTAACTACAACAGGTTTAAACAACAATCAAATGTAGTCATTGAAACTGTTCATGGTGAAAATGAACTGAACAGCTCATACTTAAACATCACATTGCATAATTGAACAATACACTGTGTATAACTGAATTAAACACATTATATGTTAGCTACAACAATCTTAACATCAATCAAATATAGGCATTGAAACTGTATTTGGTGAAATTGAATTAAACAGTTCATACTTAAATAACACATTGCATAATTGAACATTACAATTATGTTAACTACACACAACCAAATATAGCAATTGAAACTGGTGTTGGTGAAATTGAACTAAACAATTCATACTTAAACATAATGATGTCACAATATGCATAACTGAAATAAACATGGCATACTTAAACATCGAATGGCAAAAGCTACTGCAACAAAAGGGGCCAGTTGGCTAGAAAAAGTAGGGAATTAGCTAAAGCGACCTACTCCACGCCATCTCAGATGATCATGGGATCTTTCCTCCATTGTAAGAGCCACAAGTAAACACATCATGAGTTCCGTCCTTGTTGTTTCACATGAGTTCCTTCCACTTGGAAGAGCACGCATCATGGGTGCCCTCCATGTTATCGCAGATGGGATCCTCCCCCTGGAAAAGAAATTATAGTGGGTCCCCTCCTCCTCCTCGTCGTGTTCAATGAGATTTGACTTGGCAGTTGAGGATCCCAAGCCATGTCCTTTAGAAATCCCAAGCACGCGACATAGGAGATTAGCAGCGGGGCCATCGAGGAGATCGACGACAGTTGAGAATGGGGCGTTGGGGGTGGGCCACGTCATTTGTGCCATAACCCACTTTTAAGCCATCATTGTCGACGAGTTCTATATCGTACCCATCAACCATAAGATACGCAAATATGTAAGCCCGCTGATTTGAAGCCTTTTGCGGGCAACGCGCGGTGCCACGGCGGTGAGGTGCTCCTCTAGGATCATAATGTTCGAACACATGGTAGCCACCTCCTCCTCGTCCGACAGTGAGGCCACGATATACCTCTTTTTGGCCCTACACTCCTCGAGCTCCCTGAGATATGTAGTCGGGCTTAAGTGGTGATGCTTTGGAGTAGGTGACATGGGTTTGTGGGCAAAAGGGTGTTTTGCAGGCACCATCTAATTAAGCAACCCAGGTCAGCAAGGGGATGTAGATCGGTGGGTTACACTCTATCAAGGAGGCACGGGCAGACCGTTTGCATCTCAACTAGGAAGGTGTTGGGACCCCAAGTGCTAGGGTTTGTAGTAAGCAACAATTTTCTATCAAAGTGAATAACCTTCAGTTTTAATGGATCAGTTCAAATGTGCCCGCTGACATTTATGAGTCATATTTGTCTAGTCCGGTTGTAGATGCTCTAACTTGCTTAGTTTGATGAGTTAAACAAATCAATCTGATTCTAAAAAAATAAAAATAAAAAATCCTTGTTGTCATTCCTTCCGTTTGGAAACTGGTGATTCCTCCTAGGATTCATGTTTTTATATGGATTTTGTTTAATAACAAGTTGATGACTAGGGACAATCTCAAGAAGAGAAACATCAAAAGCGAAGACTGTGTATGCAGTTCTCGTAGTGAATCCATTCCATATATTTTTTTGATTGCACAGTGGCCTGACACATTTGGGCTGAAGCTAATGGTTTTTTTAATAGGCCAATGTGTGGGAATGAGCCTATTGCCTTTGTGTGGGTGGCTCGTCGTAAGCTAAATGATCTTAATACTGTTAGTGCTACTATTCTTTGGGCCCACTGGACACACATGAATAGCATCATTTTTAACGGTGCTACTTGGGTCTTTCTGTATCAGATTTGGTCACTAATGTTAAGACCGGTAAGGAAATGGAGTTTGATCTTCAAGGAGCAGACATCGGCTCAGCTAGAAGATTTCTATCCACGGGTACTACAAATATACAGATCCCTTTCCATATTGAGTAGGGGTGAAGCTATCTTTTGACCTGTCAAAAGGGGTCCCAATCCATGAGGATAGGGTAATACATCTAAGAAATTATTCCATCGAACGTGTTCCCCCTTGATTGGTTGCCCAACTGCCTGTTAAACTTAAAGGAAGAGAAGGGCGAAGCACATATTAGTGTTTTGCCAATGGCAGGAAGCGAATCTTGCAAGCCAGCCTAGCCCTACGCAAGATCAGATAGCCCTCAAGAGGTTTTCTCCATACATGAAATCCTTCACTCGTAGGGAATTCAAATAGATGTGTTGAAGATCATCAAAGAAAGGAAAAGGATTGAATTC
>NC_041380.1:570638706-570640620 GCF_002162155.2 Triticum dicoccoides
CTTTTCTTTTATGTAATTTCAATACGATTTTGTTCCTGTTCATGTTTTCAATTTAGAACCCTAGAAAGTGAATAGAAAAAAAGAAAAATACCGCTATGATACGCCTTCCTTTACCTATTTTCTAGTTTGTTTGATGTTCAATGGAGGGAAACTTGCCATTCCTTCTTTTCTTTGAAATTGTATGTTTTTTTAATCTGAACTAATTGTATCCTTTTTGTTCCCATCGAGCTTTCTTTCCCAGTGACTAAGGATTTTCACACTAGTTGTGTCTATAAAAAATTTCTCGTAAAACACTAATAGAAGTGTTAGAGGGATTCACTTTCGAGAAGAATCGAAAAGAAAGTTTCCTATACTACCTTCTTTCCCACCTCTGGTTCTATCTTTTAAGAGGTTGTGCATTCATCAGGAATCAAACCTACTTTGTGACCCATTTTGCCTTTCTACATTGGTGGACACATTCACCATTCAGCCATGGATGCTTTAGTGAGTGAACTAGGTTTTTATTTGAGAGCGAATTAGGTTTTTAGTGGTATCACTTCTCAAGCTTCTGTTTCTTCCATGAAGGGAGTTGATCAAGATGAAGATTGTTTGGAGGCAGAAGAACATGAGCGTCATGGCAAAACCCGTACCAGCCCCTGCATCTGAGGCGGGCCTCGTGTCCGCTCTACATGTGATGTGCTTCTCTTCGCCTCCGGTTGCTTGACCTGCTTATCTTTTTTGCACTTTCTAAGTGCATTCTCTGTGATTGAGTAATGTTTGGCCGGGGTCCCCCTGATCAGGACATGGATGTAGCTTGGTTTTTCTTTCTCTTAAACTTTTAGCTGCCTGTAAGATGTTATATAAAATGGAGCCAGGAGCTCTCCCTTGTTTTTGTTTAATAAATAAAAAGGATAACAAATCCAGTGGGTAGCCGGCTGGATCGAAAAGGAAAATAAAAAATGCACCACTCGGGCGACTTTCGCCTGAACAAACTCCACGCACGACGACACCCAAATTAAATTCGCGGCCGGCACGCGCACAGAAACCACGTGCGGATAGTAAACAAAAGAGGAGGAGCAAACAAACAAATCCGGCAGGCGGGCCCACGCCGCACCGTCGACCTGCCGAACCGCGGAACCGCCCACGCAACCGCGTCCGTCCCGCCCGGTCGCTGAGCGCCGGGCCCCACCTGCCAGACCCGGAGCAAACGACGCGAGCTCCCTCCCTCCCTCCCTCCATCGCGTAGCTTCCTCCCCTCTCCCTCCCTCCTCCCTCCTCTCCACGCGCCCGAACTAACCAACTAGAGCGAGCTCCCCCCGCCCCGCCCTCCCCGCCGCCGGCGACCGGAGGCCCCCCCGCGCGCGCGCCCGCCCCGCCGTCGCCTCCCCGGCCCCCGGCTCCACCCCGTGGCCCGTGGCCCGTCGCCGGCGAGCCGCCGGCCGCGAGGAAGGACGCAGGCGCGGCGCTCTGCGCACCACTGGTTCGGGGCTCCTGATCTGCTTTCTGTTTTGATTTCTTCCCCCGGGCGCTGGGTTCAGGATTTTCACAGTTACAGTTGGAGGCGGGTCGATAGGATTTGGATCTGCGCGGACGGGAGTTTTAGCGAGGGAGGGAGGGCGCAGATTTAGGAATTCGCGTGATTGATTAGTTGACGGTCAGGGGGAGAGAAGCTGGACGATTACCGGAATGGTATCGAGGTCGCCCGCCCCTGTAGCTAGATCCCGTCGCCTGGGGAGAGGAGGGGCGGTCGGATCGCTCCGCTGCCTTGGCCCTGGAGAACCGCCTCCTCCTGGGGCTGCGAGAGGAGGGCAGCTGGGCTGCTTGATTCGAGTCAAATAAGCACGGGGCTGATTCTGAATTCCTAATAGCCACAGTACTGTAGACAGACATGAATTTGGTTATGGTTCTGATGTTTTTCGTGCAACCGATTAGAAC
>NC_041380.1:570640964-570647932 GCF_002162155.2 Triticum dicoccoides
AATGGTCCGTCCGAAACGTAGTCGTTTAGCTACGCCGCACTGATGTGGTGACATGGATACAAGGACATGGGATATAGCAATTTCTAGAAAGCCATAGGGCGATACGGGGAGTATATATGAATAGTTAATGAAGTGCCCTGTAATAAAAACAGAATAATTGGATGCGCGAGAGATCAAAATACTGCCCCATTTGTTGCTTCCATGCCTCTTTTTTCAAGTCTTTAATGACGGAATGATCATCAATTTCCTCAATCTTCATGGTACTTTTAAGTTGTAGAATGAGCCCGTAGAGGATACTTCTGATTGACAATACCAGCCCCAGTCTCTTCAGTATCAACACCGATACTGTTGTTTATACTACCACCAACTGAAGATTGGCTGCCTGGCATGCCACTGCCTGCAGATGCCATGTCGGTATGTTGCTTCCATGCCTGAAGATGGGCTGCACACGCCACGCCACTCCCTAACCAGCACAACAGCAACATCAGTAGGTCAGCAGCAGCAAACAGGAGCATTATACAGCAAATCATAGTGGTGACTCTGGAGGGCAGCGAGGTGAATCCAGGCGGCGACGGCGGAGGCACGCTCGTGCGGTCGCCCAGTTGCTCTTGATCCAATCTTCTGCCCTGGTCAATTGAGCGAATAGAGCAAGTGAGAGAGAGCTGGCTGTTAGGTTTAGGAGTGGGCATCTACTGGGCTTACCGTGTCCCCGACATGTCGGCGGCATGCCGATGGCCGTATCGTCTTCCCGTGTCACTCTGGGGATACACGTATTTGGCGTATCGGCTGCGTATTGTAACAGGAACGCCAGACCTGGCCGTATTGGTGCTTCATAGTTGTTTAGCATCTATTCTTATGATGGATTGTTATATTTTTGTACTTCTACATACACTTCTTTATTGTCATGGACAGACATGATGGCATACCCTTACTATAATATTGTTACGTTGCAGAGATGACTGCTTAAATGGGATAATTATAACACAAGGCAGTCTGGTGGTATATACTGAAGAATCAGGTTTTAACCATACGATCACCAGAAACTAGAAATGGAGGATGGCCTTGAGCTTAGTTTAGGCCTCTCTTTGGGTGGTGGGTCTTCTGGGAAGTCTAAGGCAAGAGATGCTTCTCTAGAGCCTAAAGCAGAACCTCAAGTGGAAGAGAGCAGTAGCAAAGGCGTCTCGCAACCTCCCGATGCTCCTTTTGCGCATTACTATCAAGCAACTGCTGAGAACCAGGAACACAGTAGCAAGCAGAGGCATAGCCCTGCTACCCCGCCATTTGGAAACTTCTGGGGACAACACGGTGGCTCCTCTGCTCCAGTGGCAGATGGATCAAGTGAACTAATAGCCCACCAATCTCAGCTTCCCCAGTATCAGGAGGGGCGGACTCCAAATAATATTGGAAATAATTCGGAGGAAAACATGCCAGTCTCAAGTAAACGAAAGCTGCTTTCTGAAGAGACAAGTTTTCAGAAGAAGCATCATTCTGCTGCTGACCAGCCTGATGCATTCAGTAAGAGCTCTGAGGGAGGTGTGAAAAATGCACCGATTTCAATTAGCACGGATGATGGTTCAACAGGTGAAAATGAGGATGTTGCAGACTCGGAAGCAGAAGGCTCAAACTCTTGGTTGGTTGCACAGCGTGAAGACAGTGCCAAGGGCTCTGTGGTAAACAGAGGATCCGATATAAAGAGATCCAGTGATGATGCTACAGGTGGATTTCAAGGAAAAAGGCAACCAAGCTTTTCAGGAAGTGAATCTAGCTCTGGAAAGTTGCCGCATGGAAATCCCTTACAAGCATCAAATGTAGTGACTGCACAATATCAAGGCCAGACTCAGGTTTCAGCACCCCTGGGCATAACTAATGCACCCAATTTTCCTCCAATGTATACAGTGCAATTGAGGCCACCCGTAAACAATGGACCAGCGGTCCAGACGATGGGTGGTGCCTCCCAGGTTTCTTTTGGTTACCCAACAGGTCAGCTACCAACACTTGAAACGAGCTCTTCATGGGCATTTGGTACTCCGCCTCAGGCTATTTCTTCCTTTGCTGCAAAGCAAGCCGAACGAGCAGGAGCCAAACAAGCTGATGATGGAAAGAAACCTCAAGGTTAGTTCACCTCGTAATACTCTCTACATATGTGCAAATAAATAGAGGAAAAGCTCATGTTGCTACGGTGCTCAAATATATGTCGTAAAATGACTCCTATATGTGTCTACCTCTCTAAATGACATCTGGATTTGTTAGGTTATGTAAGAACACTGAGTTGAAATACTTGGTCTGGATATTTCAGTGAAGAGTTTTAGTCTGCTGTCCAGTCCCAAATGTCCTTTTATTAGTTTCTCCTTCGGTTTGGTGTGACAGAAGCAATCTGGAGGTGTGTAGTTAGCTCATCTAATTTAGAACCACTTTAATTACTACTCCCTCCGATCCAAAATAAGTGTTGCAGTTTTTTGAACTAAGGTTATTTCAACCTTAGATCAACGCTGCGACACTTATTATGGATTGGAGGGAGTATCTGTGAGCAGCACTGCCACTTCTTGATATGGAAGTGCTTTCCTGTCATCTAGTAAGGTAAAATGAGCATAGTTGAAAAGTAATTCCTCATTAAGCTTCTTATATGCACAGCTATACCTTTTGTTCGTTTAAAATTTGGAAGTTAATCGTTTCCCTTTCTCTTCTTTATGAACTGCAGAGGCTGGCGCGTCCTCCTCGGCTCTTTTGGAGGATGGTAAGGTCGTTGAGAAGGTATTGCCTCTCATGGGCTCGGGCTCTGG
This sequence comes from Triticum dicoccoides, assembly GCF_002162155.2. NCBI lineage: Eukaryota > Viridiplantae > Streptophyta > Magnoliopsida > Poales > Poaceae > Triticum > Triticum dicoccoides. The sequence goes on from NC_041380.1 coordinate 570,643,745, forward strand.
TATAAGGCCGGGCATCGCCCCGAATGTCAAATTCGGAGGGTCCGGATCATACCCTGATCTTCCCTGGGTATCCACAACCGGGTCTGGACCAAATGGCAGGACCATATCGGGCGTAACATACAACTTCGGCAGAAACGAAGTGAAGATCGTGTGTGCTTGCCATGGCACACACATGACGCCTGAGGAGTTCACGCGACACGCTAGCGTGGACGCAACAGGCCAGGAGAACAATGCTACCATGTCGGCGTTTCCTGTCGGGAATCAAGCGGCCTCAGCCCAAAACTAATTCAGCGGCATGCGTGCTGGTTTCATAGTGTGCTTGCTGTTCCCTTTGTGTCCATATCATCAGTTCAGTATATTGTTGCTCTGTTGATTCAAACCCTATTAATATACATTATGTAGACATGTGTCATGTTGTAACTTTGGCTCCATTGTTGTGAACGAAACTGATGTATTTATTATAGCTCCTTTTGTGTCTTCAAGGCAGAATAATATTTGACTACAGCCAGCAAAATGGTGTGATGGAGCTGTGTTGCCATTTGGTGATGATGCAGGCAGAATGATAGCTGCATACATATGCTTTCTTCTATAAGAGTTTTTCAGTCGAACAAATATTTCAACATACAGGAGGTAGAAATGCTTTCACAACATGTCAACCTGGGGATGTATGTACCATATACTCCGTCTGCTATTTTGAAGTTAAATTTGCACCGTGTTAAAACATTTTCAAAAGTACAACATGGATACCAAGTTCAACATCAAAGTTTCACATAATCAAGATGTCATCTCCTGTGCGCTACAGCATTTACGTTAGGAGGGAAAATGATGGTCCGGCTATCTTTGACAGGTTCAGTGCCATTTTTTTCTCTCAATGCTAGCTCTGCTAGGCAGATAAGCCATCAATCAGCGTTACACAACAGACCCGCCTTCAAGTGCTACAGGCTCTCGTTTAATGGCATCCGCCTGCTAGGTTTAACTAGCCTCGCTGACACTCCAGCTGCTTCGTGTTCTCCAATAGCACCTGTTTCAGCATCACAGCACATCCAACCAGCATTCAGGTTCCATTACAATGGGAAATAAGGTTTCAGTGTATCCAATGGTAGGACGACAAGTTTGGAGAAGATGTAATTGAGCAAGGGCGGCTGAGAATAAGGAACGGTTCTTAACCTCTCGGATGTAGGTCGCGATCGCTTTGCACCCTTCAGTTGCAAGGTCCATCACAGTCTCAAATGTGTCCATTGGTAGTTTCGCGTCCATCTGAAAATCACCTTTTGAGCATTAGTGTTGCTGTGAATGAATCAGAAATGTGTCGCATCAGAAAATTTGTGCTGCAGATGAGACGTGGGCTAGGGAAGGCCCTGAAATTTGGAGCAATCAAAGTTTATGATCGTTTTGTAACCTGCAGAAGAGTCACTTTGTCCATCTTTGCAAGAATGCCAACGGTTACATCCGCGCCTCCAGCGCTGTCTTCTATATAATTCAGATCTGAAATAACATATTGAATGGTTGAGGTCTCTTTGTATGAGATGATTCTTAGCTTTGTCATAGATGTGAGAACAGAAAATAGGCCCCATACCAAGCAAAGGAGTAGAACACAGATACCCAGCACTGCAAGAAGTGACTATGTCTCGCATTGGAATCCCAGCATCTGCAAGTGCTAGTGTTGCAGCATTGATGCATGCGGACCTGGTTCCTGTTAGACACGCAGTCATGATCAAGATAGCAACTGGAGTCATTTTAAGTACCATTCATGCTACAATCGTTTCAAAATAGTCAAAAATAATAGTAAGTCACAGCAGGACTGGGTAATGGAAACAAGAAAATGCATGTGTACTAAGTAAAATATTTAAACGGCCTCTTACTTACTTACGAAGCCTTTTATCCCAAACAAGTTGGGGTAGGCTAGATATGAAACCCTTTCACGAGGACTTCCCAGGAGGTCACCCATCCTAGTACTACTCTCGCCCAAATGGGTTTCATACCCAAAAGACTGGCTAGTTTTTACGTTGGCTCGCCAAGCCTATCACAACCCTTAGATATGAAACCCTTTCACGAGGACTTCCTAGGAGGTCACCCATCCTAGTACTATTCTCGCTCAAATGGGTTTCATACCTATGGGACTGGCTAGTTTTTACGTTGGCTCGCCAAGCCTATCACAACCCTCCTCCTTTACCCGGGCTTGGGACCGGCTATGCCTAGAAGACATAGGCGGAGTTATTTAAACGGCCTCTGGACAAAAAAAAAGCCTTGTGTTGTGTGCCTTTGGTTTGGCACAAGAAATAAAGTTGGTTCTATTTATGCATGCTGATTAGAGATAGATATGAAACATTCAAATATAGTGCACTTACCACCATCAGCTTGAAGAACTTGGACAAATATGTCAATCTGCAAACCAAACACAGTAAGAATTCAGAGTGGGTCCTGTTTACAATTCAGGATAGAGGTTTCTTGCGGTGCAACTGATGAGATGACTCACCTGTGAGTGTGGCATTAAATGTGTTAATATGCTTGCCTCCATTGCTTTTATTGCTTTCTGAACTTGGGCGTGGATGCCTTGCACTGAACCTGCTATGCGGGCTTCTAAAAATGTTCTACTGCCACCATTGACCCTACCAGTTTCCTAGAGCATGTTATTTGCAGTACCCAAAACACCAGAAGGATCAACATGACAAGACTGCTGTGCCGTTTCAGTGCTCCATGTCATAGAAAGCTCACAATGGATCCGTTCATAGACAAAGATGCCCCAAACCAACATATATCCAAAAACTAACTAGAAACTTCACAGTAACCGTTCATAGACATTCCATCAAACATTTCGAGTGCTCTTTGAAAAATATCATCCTGAATCCAGAACCTAACAACAAACAAACCTGACGTCAATCCCCGCAAGCATTCCGCCATACATGGCATGTGCAATTCGAAAACCCCGCCCCTATTCAGCTCAGCACCGATAATTAACTACACATCTCACGCCAACCCCTAACAGACAATGCATCGAACAGTTGGCGTGCACGAACTATATGCGAGAAATATTGGACTACCTCTCGAGGTCCGTAGACGGCGGCGATGACCCTGGTGTTGCCCATCTCGAAGAGCGCCGAGCCGTCGGCCCTGGAGACGACGCCGACCTCGCCCTTGAGCTGCCGCATCTGCGAGGCACCGGCCGCGAAGAAGCAGAGTCAGCCGAACCTGAAGCAGAGGAAGGCGGACAGGGAGGAGAGGGGCGTGACCTCGTTGGGGCGGCGGCCGTCGACGCGGAAGCCGGTGAGAGGGTTGACGTACTCCATCGCCGGACTGTTTCGCCCTCTCCACTCCTGCTTCGAGCTCCGTGCAGGCTGCGGCGGCGAGGACGAGGGAGAGGGCTTTGGTGCCCTCAAACCCTCAAACCCTCGCTAGCGTTTTAAGGATCCAAAATAATTTTTTTATGCATTTTTACGGGTTGAAAAATAGGAGCAAAGATTAGAACCCTCAAACTCAACCCTTATAACAGAATATTCCTCATAAACGACGTTGTCGTTGCACGCAGGAGGTCGACGGGGTGGCTAGCAGCGGCGGTCGCGGGAGTTGGGAGGATTTTTCCCTCCCGCGCGAGTATAACCGCCAAATGAGGGTTGGGGTAGGGTTTGCTCCCCAACCCTTACTTTTGAGGATTGGGAAAGGATTTGAGGGTTGGACCTTTAAATTTTTTTTGAGGGTTTAAGGGTTAAGGGGTTCTAGTCTACGGCTTTTTTTCGACGAAAACTGTAAAAAAAACAGTTATTTTTAGGGGTTTAAAGGTTTGAGGGCTCTACTAGTAATGCTCTAAGAGCATCTCCAGCAGAGCCCTTAAACCCTCCAAACCCTTATAATTTTTACAGTTTGCGAGCTAAAAATCGCGTAGACTAAAACCCCTTAACCCTTAAATTCTTAATTTTTTTAAGGGTCCACCCTCAAACTCTCTTCCAACCCTGAAAAATAAAGGTTGGGGAGCAAAACCTACCCCAACCCTCATTTGGTGGTTATCCTCGCGCGGGAGGGGAAAAATCCTCCCAACTCCCGCGCCCACGCCCGCGTCCGCCGCTGCTAGTCGCCCCCGCCACCGCCGGCCGTCTAGTCGACCTCCCGTGCGCCCGCACCCGCCCCGCCCCCAGCCACCGGCCTCTCCTCCACCTCCTCCCGGCCACGGCCGCGCTCGCCCCGCCCCCGGCC
>NC_041380.1:570648248-570683580 GCF_002162155.2 Triticum dicoccoides
CCCTCCGCCTCTGCCTCCCACCCCCGGCCACTGCCCTCCGCCCGCGCTCGCCCCGCCCTCCGCCCTCCGCCCTCGCGCCGCCCTCCGCCCGTCGTGCACGAGGTGCTCGACGTTATGCCCGCAACGACAACATCGTTCATGGGGAATATTTTGTTATAAGGGTTGGGTCTGAGGGTTCTAATCTTTGCCCCTATTTTTCAACTCGTAAAAATAAACAAAAAGACCATTTTTTTGACCCTTAAAACGCTAGTGAGGGTTTGACATGCTCTAAGGTCAGTGGGAGCCAGCTCCTTATGACGACCCCAGCGCCGCACTGGGCCAGAAAAATATCCAGGCCCATTCACCCAACAGCGGAGTTCCTCGCCCAACCCATCTACCCAGCCATTCTTGCACCAAAATTCGCCTCTGTATCGTCTTCTGGCGCCAAAACACAGAAGAGAGCATGGTGAGCGCGCACCGGCAGCTCCGTCCGAACGCTCTCCGTGCTTCTCCCTCTGGGGCCCGTCACAGGAACTTCCCTCGTCACATTCCCTTGACCAGCCTCTTCTCTGACAACGGTGGCGACGAGCCGGCGCTGCGCTCCTACTTCATTGCTCATCCGATGGAAAACCAGAGCAGTACAAATTTGAACAAGACTGGTGAGGAGGACAATGAAGGAGCCAATGCCATCAAACATTTGTCTGCTCATTGCACTAAAGAATATAAACTCTTATTAAGGATTTCAGTGCTTGTGTGTTCGGGTATGAGGACAAGGAAACATTTGTGGAGGCTTTCTGCACCCTAGGAAATAAGGTAGAGTATATAGTAATAGAAAAGTGGGCTGAATGTTATATGAGGGATGCTTTCACCTTAGGGATGCGAAGCACACAACTAAGTGAGAGCCTAAACAATGACTTGAAACTCCACCTGAAATCAGACCCTGGCCTTGTTCGTTTTTTCAAGCATTTTGAAAGGGTTGTGCAAGGGAAACGAGACAACGAGTTGGATTCGGAGTACGAGAAAAAGAGAAACTACCTAGAATCAAAATAACTACACCGATGTGAGTCCAAGCAAGCGATGTATACACTCCTGGCATATTTGAAAGTTTTCAAATAGAGCATGTGAGATCTATAGCAGCCAACAGTAAAGTACTTGCAGAGATTAATTTTTTGAAGATGAGCGCACGATTGTTGGTAATCCGTTGGAACAAATAGCCACATGTAGTTGCGGGCAATTTGAGAGAATTGGATTACTATGTGCCCATGCTCTAAGGGTTTTCGATTTGATAAACATTAAATTACCGCCACCACATTATACTTGAAAAGCGTTGGACTCTAGCTAGGTGCACAGTGTGGAACTATCCAAGATAGAAGTGGAAGAGAATGTTGTTGAGAATCCAATGTTGGATGCCATTATTAGCTGCAAATTTCTCACACACAAATTTGTCAACTTGGCCTCTCAAGCAGTAAGCTCCTAGCCATGTCGTATTTTACTTGATAATGCACTTGATATCCTCACTAAGGAAGTTGAAGAGCAATTGAAAAAGGAACGAGAAGGTCACCTTGTCGAGGAATGTGATACCCAAGTGATACCCCAAGAATCAAATCAAGATTTAAGTGTTGCACGCCTAAAGGAAAAATCTCCACAGAAAAAAGGTTCGAAGCGAAATACAACTTTTATGGACAGGCAACACAGGAAATGGAAGACAAGACCACCTAACCCCCATAAACACATCGACGACCGAGATTATCCTATACCCTTTCATAATAAAGGATAGGATGGTCCTTTTCGAAAGTATACCTGCGTAGAGACCTCCTGTGCGTGCCCTACATACGACTGGGCCAGCCCACCAGGGGCAAGGCCACTTATACTATTAAAAGCGTGATATAAGAATCCTGAGAAAATGAGAGAAATACAACTTTTATGGACAGGCAACACAAAAAATGGAAGACAAGACCACCTAACCCCCATAAACACATCGACGACCGAGATTATCCTATACCCTTTCATAATAAAGAATATGATGGTCCTTTTCGAAAGTACATCTGTATAGAGACCTCCTGTGCGTGCCCTATATACGACTGGGCCAGCCCAGCAAGAGCAAGGCCACTTATACTATTAAAAGCGTGATATAAAAATCACGAGAAAATGAGAGAAAGCATGCACGAGGAATTGAACTCCTAACCTCATCCTACTAATTAGGCTTCTTACCACTCAGCTACACTACCACTCATGATGTTAAGAAGCACGAAATATATAAGGCACCGCTATGGTTCAGGTAGCGTTGCATCAGACCTGGCCGGGTCTTTCTTCAGGTAGTTTCCTTTGAATCTGCATCAAGGAATTAATTGGTCCCGTTTATCTGCTTCCTAGAACTAGTAATAATGTACATGCAAGGTAAGATATTAATTGCACGTTATATTAGGTAAGATATATCTGTTGCATGTTGGTATTTGATAAGATATCAATTACTTTTTCATAGGAATGGTAGGATATTAATTACATGACAGATTTCAAAGGATAGCGTTGAGTCAGAACGTGTTTATAACCAATGGCAATGATGGGTAATTAGAGCGTTAAACGTGTTTGGTGCACAACATTGGAGCGATTTGAACCGCTAGATAACATGATTTGACGGTCGAGATGGTTTGGATCTACCCATTTAAGTCTTTTTATATTGGTATAGATATAGATAGATTAATTGATCCCAAAAATCGGTTAGTTGGAATGGAACGTGGGTCCAGCTTGCTTTCCTTGTCATTCTGTTTCTCAAACTAATCAGACCCACAAATCAAGCTACGACATATTCTCTTATTTTGTACTGGATAGACTTTTGCTTCTTTCCTTCTAAAGTTAGTTCCCCATACATGTTTTTTTTGAGCATCAGTACAGACACAAGCGCTCATATACACGCGCATACACTCATCCCTATGAACGCACACACGCACACCCTACCCCTATGAGCACCTCCGAGAGACTGAGCCGGCATATCATCTTGAGATTTACGAAGCCATCATAGGCGCCTCGTCATCGACGGGAACGTCTCCTCCCACTGAAAGCGCATCGCCGGAAATCCTGAAATAAATCCAGGAATAATGCGAGCACCAGGATTTGAACCCTGGTGGGCTAGGGATACCACTGTCCACCTAAGCAACTCAACTGCTACCATTGAATAAACTTTTATGTCTAATGTAACTATTTGTTCAGAAACAAACTGTTGTATCAATTTTCTATTATTTTCCATCAAGAAGCATATTTTACTTCTGGTGTTACTCGACCTTGTTACTTCTGACGCCACTGAACTGTGCTTCGATCTAAAGTGAGTCAATTTGATACAAAATATGCTTCCCTAATATTCATAATCTTGCTTTAGTCACACTGCTTCCATATATGCTTATGATATTCACTTCATGTTCATATAATGCGAAACAACGACAATTTCTATTTTTTCGTTTATTCATGTCTCTTTCTTTTTTGAACTTTAATATTTCTTTTTTAAACATGTTTAAATATTTGAAATATTGTTTGAAAACCAAAAAATGTTCTTTTTTCCAAATATTGTTTACAAGTATAAAAAATATTCTAGATTGTCATTTGATGGATGTCGGAAATCAACGTGCTTTCAAATGCCTACCAGAACACCATCCATTGCATATGATCTATTTTTTGGACATCCTTCAAATGACCCTAACTTTTGCAAGCAAGTGGGCATGCTCATGGTAGGAATCCCTGCCCGGTTTGAACGATGTTCTACATCATATGCAAGTTGTGACATGTCCGGCCATTTATCAACTTTTATAAGGAGAAAAATGTAGAAAATGCAAAACTTGTTGAATACCTAAACACTTTGGCATGGTTCTTTGAATTGGCCATACAAGGCCATGAAAAAAAAATGAGGCCATTTAAGAGATGTCGAGAAATGAGGTGCTCCCAAACGGACCCTTCTCGCCTACCTGATCAACACCGTTCGTTAAACATTGTATTTTTGGAAATCTCAAGACTGACCTCAACTTTTGCAAGCTGGTGAACATGCCCATGTTAGGCATATGTGCCTAGTTTTAACGAATTCCGACACCATATGTACGTTGTGACACATCGGGCCATTTTTCAAGGTCGGACCTTTTTCACCGGGAAAACTTCGGAAAATGCAAAATTTGTCAAAAGCGCAAACAACTTGGCATGGTATCTTGATGTGTTCATACAAGGCCATGGAAAAAATGGGGCCATTTCAAAGATGTCAAGAAATAATGTGTTCTCACATGGAGCCTTCTTGCCTACCTGAGCACCCTCTATTAAACAAGGTCTTGTTTTGTACATCCTTGAAATGAACCCAACTTTTGCAGCAAAGTGGGTATGCCCATGAAAGGAATCCAGGCAATGTTTGAACTATTTCCAACACTGTATGCAAGTTGTGACATATCTGACTATTTATTAGCCTTTTTTCACCCCAAAACTTCAGAAAATGCAAAAATTATTAAAAATCCAAACAACTTGGCATGATGCCTTGAATTGGTCATACAAAGGTACGAACAAAAAAAGAACCATTTCAAGGATGTCAAGAAACAACCTGCTCTCACACAGAGCTTTCTGGCACTCGAACATCCTCCATTCAACATGGTCTATTTTTGAACATTCTTGAAATTACCTTAACTTTTGCAAGCCGGTGGGCATGCCCATGCTAGGAATCCATGTCAGGTTTGAAAGATTTCCGACACCATATGCAATTTGTGACACGTCCGGCCATTTATCGGCCTTTTTTCACTGGAAAAACTCCATAAAATGCAAAACTTGTTAAAAAAAACTCAAACAACTTGGCATGCTGCCTTGAATTGGTCATAAAAGGGCATGAAAAAAAGTGAGGCATGATATGTCTCCAACGTATCTATAATTTTTAATTGCTCCATGCTATATTATCTACTGTTTTGGACATTATTGGGCTTTATTATCCACTTTTATATTATTTTTGGGACTAACTTATTAACCGGAGGCCCAGCCCAGAATTGCTGTTTTTTGCCTGTTTTAGGGTTTCGAAGAAAAGGAATATCAAACGGAGTCCAAACGGAATGAAACCTTCGGAAACGTGATTTTCTCATCAGATAAGATCCAGGAGACTTGGACCCTCCGTCAAGAAAGCCACGAGGTGGTCACGAGGGTGGAGGGCGCCCCCCTAGGGCGCGCCCCTGCCTCGTGGGCCCCTCGAAGCTCCATCGATGTACTTCTTCCTCCTATATATATCCACGTACCCCCAAACGATCGGGGACGGAGCCAAAAACCTAATTCCACCGCCGCAACTTTCTGTATCCACGAGATCCCGTCTTGGGGCCTATTCCGGAGCTCCGCCGGAGGGGGCATCGATCACGGAGGGCTTCTACATCATCATCCAAGCCCCTCTGATGAAGTGTGAGTAGTTTACTTCAGACCTACGGGTCCATAGTTAGTAGCTAGATGGCTTCTTCTCTCTTTTTGGATCTCAATACAATGTTCCCCCTCTCTCGTGGAGATCTATTCGATGTAATCTTCTTTTTGCGGTGTGTTTGTTGAGACCGATGAATTGTGGGTTTATGATCCAGTCTATCTATGAATAATATTTGAATCTTCTCTGAATTCTTTTATGTATGATTGGTTATCTTTGCAAGTCTCTTCGAATTATCAGTTTGGTTTGGCGTACTAGATTGGTTTCTCTTGCCATGGGAGAAGTGCTTAGCTTTGGGTTCGATCTTGCGGTGTCCTTTCCCAGTGACAGAAGGGGCAACAAGGCACGTATTGTATTGTTGCCATCGAGGATAACAAGATGGGGTTTTTATCATATTGCATGAAATTATCCCTCTACATCATGTCATCTTGCTTAAGGCGTTACTCTATTTTTAACTTAATACTCTAGATGCATGCTGGATAGCGGTCGATGAGTGGAGTAATAGTAGTAGATGCAGAATCATTTCGGTCTACTTGTCTCGGACGTGATGCCTATATACATGATCATACCTAGATATTCTCATAACTATGCTCAATTCTGTCAATTGCTCAACAGTAATTTGTTCACCCACCGTAGAATACTTATGTTCTTGAGAGAAGCCACTAGTGAAACCTATGGCCCCCATGTCTCTTTCTCATTATATCAATCTCCATCATTTTATTATTGCTTTGCTTTTACTTTGCTTTTACTTTTTACTTTGCATCTCTATACCAAAAATACCAAAAATATTATTTATCATCTCTATCTGATCTCACTTTCGTAAGTGACCGTGAAGGGATTGACAACCCCTAAGCGCGTTGGTTGCATTGAGCTATTGTTTTTGTGTAGGTATGAGGGACTCGAGCGTAGCCTCCTACTGGATTGATACCTTGGTTCTCAAAAACTGAGGGAAATACTTACGCTACTTTGCTGCATCATCCCTTCCTCTTCGGGGAAATCCAACGCTGTGCTCAAGAGGTAGCAAGAAGAATTTCTGGCGCCGTTGCCGGGGAGGTTCGCGCAAGTCAAGATTTGACTCCCGACAACGAGCCATTTCTGGCGCCGTTGCCGGGGAGTCTGCGCAAAAGTCAACATACCAAGTACCCATCACAATCCCTATCCCCTGCATTACATTATTTGCCATTTTCCTCTCGTTTTCCTCTCCCCCACTTCACCCTTGCCGTTTTATTCGCCCTCTCTCTCTCTCTATCGTCCCTCTCTATTTGCCTCTTTTGCCCGTTTGCTTTTTGTTTGCTTGTGTGTTAGTTTGTTTGCTTGTCGTTATGCTAGTCCCTTATCTTCTCGGTTGACCCCTGAGTTTGAAATCTTTCACTTTAAACAAAGGTTAGGAGAAAACCTAAAAGATGCCTTTATAAAAGCGTGTTCTTCTAGTTCCTATGAAAATAATGATGAAGATCTAAAAGTTATTGATGTGTCCCCTATTAAATCTTCGTTTTGCAATATGAATCTTGATAATGATGGGACCGAATATGATCCACCATTACCTAGAAGGCGTTCCAATAATTCTGAATCTTTTGATCTTGATGCTAAATTCGATAAAAGTGGGATTGAAGAAATTAAAACCCTAGATATTGCTAAACCCACTATATTGGATTTCAAGGAATTTAATTATGAAAATTGCTCTTTAATTGATTGTATTTCCTTGTTGCAATCCGTGTTAAAATCTTCCCACGCTTATAGTCAAAATAAAGCGTTTACAAAACATATCGTTGATGCCTTGATGCAATCTTATGAAGAAAAACTTGAGTTGGAAGTTTCTATCCCTAGAAAACTTTATGATGAGTGGGAACCTACTATTAAAATTAAAATTAAAAATTATGAGTTTTATGCTGTGTGTGATTTGGCTGCTAGTGTCTCTACTATTCCCAAAACTTTGTGTGATTTGCTAGATTTCCGTGATTTTGATGATTGCCCTCTAAACTTGCATCTTGCGGATTCCACTATTAAGAAACCTATGGGAAGAATTAATGATGTTCTTATTGTTGCAAATAGGAATTATGTGCCCGTAGATTTTATCATTCTTGATATAGATTGCAATCCTTCTTGCCCTATTATTCTTGGTAGACCTTTCCTTAGAACGGTTGGTGCAATTATTGATATGAAGGAAGGGAATATTAGATTCTAATTTCCATTAAAAAAGGGCATGGAACACTTTCCTAGAAAGAAAATAAAATTACCATATGAATCTATCATGAGAGCCACTTATGGATTGCCTACCAAAGATGGCAATACCTAGATCTATTCTTGCTTGTTATGCCTAGCTAGGGGCGTTAAACGATAGCGCTTGTTGGAAGGCAACCCAATTTTATTTTTATTCCTTGATTTTTGCTCCTTTTTAGTAATAAATAAATTATTTAGCCTCTGTTTTGGTTGTGTTTTTTGTGTTTAATTAGTGTTTGTGCCAAGTAGAACCGTTGGGAAGACTTGGGGAAAGTCTTGTTGAACTTGCTGTAAAAAAACAGAAACTTTAGCGCTCACGAGAACTGCTGTCATTTTTATTTGGAAAGTGCTATTTAGTTAATTCTTTTTGAAGATGATTAATAGATAAATTACTCACATCCAGCAATTTTGGGGTTCCAGATCTTGCGCTAGCTTCAAATTACTATAGATTGTTCTGTTTTTGACAGATTCTGTTTTTCGTGTGTTGTTTGCTTATTTTGATGAATCTATGGCTAGTAAAATAGTTTATAATCCATAGAGAAGTTGGACTACAGTAGGTATAACACCAATATAAATAAAGAATGAGTTCATTATAGTACCTTGAAGTTGTCTTTTGTTTTCTTTCGCTAACGGAGCTCACGAGATTTTCTACTTTAAGTTTTGTGTTGTGAAGTTTTCAAGTTTTGGGTAAAGATTTGATGGATTATGGAACGAGGAGTGGCAAGAGCCTAAGCTTGGGGATGCCCATGGCACCCCCAAGATAATCTAAGGACACCTAAAAGCCAAAGCTTGGGGATGCCCCGGAAGACATCCCCTCTTTCGTCTACTTCTATCGGTAACTTTACTTGGAGCTATATTTTTATTCACCACATGATATGTGTTTTGCTTGGAGCGTCTTTTATGATTTGAGTCTTTGCTTGTTAGTCTACCACAATCATCCTTGCTGTACACACCTTTTGAGAGAGCCATACATGATTTGGAATTTGATAGAACATTCTATGTGCTTCAATTATATCTTTTGAGCTTTATAGTTTTGCTCTAGTGCTTCACTTATATCTTTTAGAGCACGGTGGTGGATTTGTTTTATAGAAACTATTGATCTCTCATGCTTCACTTAGATTATTTTGAGAGTCTTAATAGCATGGTAATTTGCTTAAAATCCTAATATGCTTGGTATGCAAGATTAATAATAAAACTTTCGTATGAGTGTGTTGAATACTAAGAAAAGTTTGATGCTTGATGATTGTTTTGAGAATGGAGGTAATAATATCAAAGTCATGCTAGTTGAGTAGTTGTGAAATTGAGAAATACTTGTGTTGAAGTTTGCAAGTCCCGTAGCATGCACGTATGGTAAATGTTATGCAACAAATTTGAAACATGAGGTGTTATTTGATTGTCTTCCTTATGAGTGGCGGTCGGAGACGAGCGATGGTCTTTTCCTACCAATCTATCCCCCTAGGAGCATGCGCGTAGTGCCGAGGTTTTTGATGACTTGTAGATTTTTGCAATAAGTATGTGAGTTCTTTATGACTAATGTTGACTCCATGGATTATACGCACTCTCACCCTTCCATCCTTGCTAGCCTCTTCGGTACCGTGCATTGCCCTTTCTCACATTGAGAGTTGGCGCAAACTTCGCCGGTGCATCCAAACCTTGTGATATGATACGCTCTTTCACACATAAACCTCCTTATATCTTCCTCAAAACAGCCACCATACCTACATATTATGGCATTTGCATAGCCATTTCGAGATATATTGTCATGCAACTTTCCATCATTCCGTTCATCATGATACATTCATCATTGTCATATTGCTTAGCATGATCATGTAGTTGACATAGTATTTGTGGCAAAGCCACCGTTTATAATTCTTTCATATATGTCACTCTTGGTTCATTGCATATCCTGGTACACCGCCGGAGGCATTCATATAGAGTCATCTTTGTTCTAGTATCGAGTTGTAATCATTGAGTTGTAAATAAATAGAAGTGTGATGATCATCATTATTAGAGCATTGTCCCAAGTGAGGAATAAAAAAAGAGAAAGGCCATTAAAAAAAGAGAAGGCCCAAAAAAAGGCCATAAAAAAGAGAAGGCCCAAAAAATGAGAGAAAAAGAGAGAAGGGACAATGTTACTATCCTTTTACCATACTTGTGCTTCAAAGTAGCACCATGATCTTCATAGTAGAGAGTCTCTCATATTATCACTTTCATACACTAGTGGGAATTTTTCATTATAGAACTTGGCTTGTATATTCCAACAATGTGCCTCCTCAAGTGCCCTAGGTCTTCGTGAGCAAGCAAGTTGGATGCACACCCACTATTTTCTTTTGTTGAGCTTTCATACATTTATAGCTCTAGTGCATCCGTTGCATGGCAATCACTACTCCTTGCATTAACATCAATCGGTGGGCATCTCTATAGCCCATTGATTAGCCTCGTTGATGTGAGACTTTCTCCTTTTTGTCTTCTCCACATAACCCCCTCATTATATTCTATTCCACCCATAGTGCTATGTCCATGGCTCGCGCTCATATATTGCGTGAAAGTTTATAGGTTTGAGATTACTAAAGTATGAAACAATTGCTTGGCTTGTCATCGGGGTTGTGCATGATGAGAGCATTCTTGTGTGACGAAAATGAAACATGACTAAACTATATGATTTTGTAGGGATGAACTTTCTTTGGCCATGTTATTTTGAGAAGACATAATTGCTTAGTTAGTATGCTTGAAGTATTATCATTTTTATGTCAATATGAACTTTTGTCTTGAATCTTTTGGATCTGGATATTCATACCACAATTAAGAAGAATTACATTAAAATTATGCCAAGTAGCACTCCGCATCAAAAAAATCTGTTTTTATCATTTACCTACTCGAGGACGAGCAGGAATTAAGCCTGGGGATGCTTGATACGTCTCCAACGTATCTATAATTTTTGATTACTCCATGCTATATTATCTACTGTTTTGGACATTATTGGGCTTTATTATCCACTTTTATATTATTTTTGGGACTAACCTATTAACCGGAGGCCCAGCCCAGAATTGCTGTTTTTTTGCCTGTTTTAGGGTTTCGGAGAATAGGAATATCAAACGGAGTCCAAACGGAATGAAACCTTCGGAAACGTGATTTTCTCATTAGATAAGATCTAGGAGACTTGGACCCTCCATCAAGAAAGCCACGAGGTGGTCACGAGGGTGGAGGGCGCGCCCCCCTAGGGCGCGCCCCCTGCCTCATGGGCCCCTCGAAGCTCCACCGACGTACTTCTTCCTCCTATATATATCCACGTACCCCCAAACGATCGAGGACGAAGCCAAAAACCTAATTACACCACCGCAACTTTTTGTATCCACGAGATCCCATCTTGGGGCCTGTTCCGAAGCTCCGCCGGAGGGGGCATCGATCACGGAGTGCTTCTACATCATCATCCAAGCCCCTCCGATGAAGTGTGAGTAGTTTACTTCAGACCTACAGGTCCATAGTTAGTAGTTAGATGGCTTCTTCTCTCTTTTTGGATCTCAATACAATGTTCTCTCCCTCTCTCGTGGAGATCTATTCGATGTAATCTTCTTTTTGCGGTGTGTTTGTTAAGATCGATGAATTGTGGGTTTATGATCCAGTCTATCTATGAATAATATTTGAATCTTCTCTGAATTCTTTTATGTATGATTGGTTATCTTTGCAAGTCTCTTTGAATTATCAGTTTGGTTTGGCCAACTAGATTGGTTTTTCTTGCCATGGGAGAAGTGCTTAGCTTTGGGTTCGATCTTGCGGTGTCCTTTCCGAGTGACAGAAGGGGCAGCAAGGCACGTATTGTATTGTTGCCATCGAGGATAACAAGATGGGGTTTTATCATATTGCATGAAACTATCCCTCTACATCATGTCATCTTGCTTAAGGCGTTACTCTGTTTTTAACTTAATACTCTAGATGCATGCTAGATAGCGGTCGATGAGTGGAGTAATAGTAGTAGATGCAGAATCGTTTTGGTCTACTTGCCTCGGACGTGATGCCTATATACATGATCGTACCTAGATATTCTCATAACTATGCTTAATTCTGTCAATTGCTCAACAGTAATTTGTTCACCCACCGTAGAATACTTATGTTCTTGAGAGAAGCCACTAGTGAAACCTATGAACCCCGGGTCTCTTTCTCATTATATCAATCTCCATCATTTTATTATTGCTTTGCTTTTACCTTTTACTTTGCATCTCTAT
Organism: Triticum dicoccoides; assembly: GCF_002162155.2. Taxonomy (NCBI): domain Eukaryota; kingdom Viridiplantae; phylum Streptophyta; class Magnoliopsida; order Poales; family Poaceae; genus Triticum; species Triticum dicoccoides. Next base: position 570,660,084 of record NC_041380.1, read on the forward strand.
ACCAAAAATATTATTTATCATCTCTACCAGATCTCACTTTCGTAAGTGACTGTGAAGGGATTGACAACCCCTAAGTGCGTTGGTTGCGTTGAGCTATTGTTTTTGTGTAGGTACGAGGGACTCGAGCGTAGCCTCCTACTGGATTGATACCTTGGTTCTCAAAAACTGAGGGAAATACTTACGCTACTTTGCTGCATCATCCCTTCCTCTTCGGGGAAATCCAACACGCTGTGCTCAAGAGGTAGCAAGGCCATTTCAAGGATGTCGAGAAACAATGTGCTCTCAGACGGAGACTTCTGGCCAACCTGAACATCCTTCATTCAACATGGTGTATTTTTGGACATCATTGAAATGATCTCTACTTAGCAGGTGCAAATGCCCATTGTAGGCATCATGTCGGGATTGAACAATTTTCGACACCGATGCAAGTTGCGACAATTCTAGCAATTTATCGACATTTTTTCACCGGAAAAACTTCAAGAAATGCAAAACTTATCGGAAAATAAAACAACTTGGTATAGTGGCTTAAATTGGTCATATAATGCCATGAAAAAATGAAGCCATTTAAAGGATGTCGAGAAACAACGTGCTCTCAGATGGAGCTTTCTGACCTATGCGAAGGCCCTTCGTTCAACATGGTCTATTTTTCGACATCTTTGAAATGACCTCAACTTTTTTCAAATAGGTGGACATGCCGATGGTAGGAATTCATGCTAGACACCGATGCAAGTTGCCACACGTCCAGCCATTCATCGGCCTTTTTTCACCAGAAAATGCAAAACTTGTCAAAACCCCAATTAAATTTGTGTATGTGTATATTCTTGTTTTGCTTCAGTACAATTTATTTTGCAAAAAGCAAATGTTTCCAGCAAACAGAAATATTGTTTTTGGTACATCAGAATATACTTACAATTCATTGAAATGCTACCATAGAGCATAGAAATAATGCTCCTATCGAGGCGAAAAATATTTCCATCAATAAGGTCGATAAATATGGAATAAATATGCTCTCATCACACCATAAAAAGGATGCTTCTACTGATAAAGAATAATACTTCCATGCCACTTAATCTTGTTGGGCTGTACAAAATGCATCTCGAATAACGAAATTCCTATTCTAATCCCGAGATCAAATGCACCCTTGTGAACTGTAAAACTAAAAAAAATAGTAAACAAAATAAAAAAATCAGTAAACTTTGACAAATTTTTGCATGCCTGCAAAAATTGAGCACAAAATGACATTTGTGGAAGTTGTGGCAAAAAAAAAGTACTTCAAAATGTTTATAAAACTAGCATTTTTGGAGCATTGATTTTGTTTGCTTTTTGTCATGGTTTCCACGAATGTCATTTTGTGCTGAACTATGGCAAGCATATAGAGCATTTGTCAGAGTTTACAAAGAAATTTCATAACTTTTTTAGTATTTTTTTGATTTACCGTTCATCAGGGGGTGCATTTGAGTTTAGGAGCAGCTACTCCACGTCCCTCGAATAATAATTGTTCTCTTATATTTGTATGTGTGAAGCAAATCACAACTTACTAGATTTTTTTATAAGGAAATTTGGCGTGATTTATGGGAAGCAATTTCTGGCTAATGGTCAAGTACTATAAATCTTTTTTCCAAGTACTATAAATCTACCATATGTTGGTGCGTACGTTCAATCAGGAAGCACTAAATTAGAAAGCAACGAGAGGGTACATATGTAGCGGACGTGTTTAGCGGAACGATTAACTAGAGCAATGAATTAAGGATCGAGGATCCAAACCAACAAACCATGTATGGGCCATATTAAAATATTGGACCTCTATAGTCCGATGGGCACTTTTCATATCATAATGATCACAAGAGTTTTTTTTTTAGCATCAGTACAGACACAAGCGCTCATATACACGCGCATACACTCATCCCTATGAACGCACACACGCACACCCTACCCCTATGAGCACCTCCGAGAGACTGAGCCGGCATATCATCTTGAGATTTACGAAGCCACCATAGGCGCCTCGTCATCGACGGGAACGTCTCCTCCCACTGAAAGCGCATCGCCGGAAATCCTGAAATAAATTCAGGAATAATGCGAGCACCAGGATTTGAACCCTAGTGGGATGGGGATACCACTGTCCACCTAACCAACTCAACCACAGGTTGATTTGCATAATGATCACAAGAGTTAATCACAAGAATTAAGGTGGTATGTTGGGAGTAGTGCTATGGGGACGATAAAGTATGGACGACTCATGCACGGTGATTAAATCCAGCCGAAGAATCTCGAGCACAGCCCAGCAGCGGCCGCTGGATCCCTCGGTCGTGCAGTTATCGTCCCAACACTGTCGTGTGTGGAGCACTTTCGGTCTGTTGGTTAGCACGTCTCAAGTTCGAAGGTATGTGTTTGCGTATTTTTTTTGAACTTCAATAGAAGAGAACAAAAGGGTGTTAGTGGGCCGGCCCAGGCGGGAGGGGTACTTGGATGACGTATGTACGGACGGGTTACCCATCATACATACGAAACCAGATACGATTTGACAAAGGTCTATATTACCCTTTATACGTTTTGTGAGGGGGGTCTACCGAAGCGGGGCTCAAGAATTACCTACAACATGTTATTTATATGCTGAAAACAATTACTTTGTTGACCTTTAAAATATAGTCTATTTGTATGATTGAATCTCTATGTTCATTTTGTTTCTAGCAACCGGAGAATGAGATTCGTCAACAGATGAAAGGGCGGAAAAGACCAACCAAAGTTAAAGAGACAAGTATTTCCTACAATGTGTCTTTTGTATGCTAGAAGATATTTACTTTCTTGTCCATTCAAGTATAGTCTTTTACTTTGTTCACCTTTCACATGTAGCAGCAACTGAATGGAATCAAGAAAAAAACCAACAAAAGAAGGAAACAATCTACCAAAAGCACCAATGCACATGACTTGCATATGGGTTCCCAGCAACAGAAAGGTGAGACGAATTCATTGACAGAGAAAGATCTTGGGAGCATTGAGAATGATTTTCACGGTTATGGGTGTATTAAGGGTTACACTGAACTATTGATGATTTGCTTCATCCCATGTACTATTGTGTTTGACTAACGGTTTCAGCAAAATTGATGTTCTTCTAATGTGAGCAATCCTTTAACGATGCAGGGTTCTAGTGTCGAACACCTGTACGCAAATGATATGCTTCTATCAGACCCCTTTTGTCATTTGTAGACTTGAAGATCCATTTTATCATCGGAGGACTTGAGAAGTGCTGAATGCTAAAGAATAGATGGGTGCTGCTGCTGGTCGAATTAGTTAAATCTGCCCCAGGGAAAAAACATGTTGAAATTCTAGTATTTTAACTTTTGAGCAGCTCTTGAATTTGTCAATGTCAGACCAGCAGTTGATTAAGACTGTTGAGTGGAATTCACTTGGTTATAACCTGCATAGTTTGCTTGTTTAAATTTCAGTTTGTGTATTGCCGCGTGGTTCTTCAGTTCTTCAGTTTTGTAGCAGGTTCAGTTTAGACAAGTTCTTCAACAAACTCACAGGCAAGTTTTTTTTGTTGTTGTGAACTACGCACAGGCAGGTGTGAGCGGCTAGGCAACGGCTTGGTAGATGGGCTTTCCTGGCCCATATTAATGCGTTCGCAAGGGATCATAAGGAACCACATCTACGTGAGAGCTATATCTTGCATTAAGCGTCTTGAAAGGATTCAAACCCAGGTTTAGAGATAGCGCGACTAGCGACCAGGCTATGCCTTAGGTGCGTGACAGAATAGTAAGGCGAGTCAACTTAAGTCCAAACAAGTAGAAGGTTTTCACTGTTTCTTCTCTGTTTTTTCCATGTTTTTTTCTTTGTTCGTTTTCTTTTATTTCTTTTCTTTTTTCTTCTCCTTTTTTTCATTCTTCTTTTATTTGTTTCTTCGGTTTTATTTTTCATTTTCTTTTTTCTTTGGCAATTTGTTTCTTTTTCATTTTTCATTTTATGGTTTTCTTTGCTTTTCGGTTTTCATTCTACATTATTTGTATATGTCAACAATATTTTTCTAATACATGTTTAACATTTTTTCAACACCAGTTTAGCACTTAATATATGGTCAACATTTTTCTATACACATTTTAAACATTTTTAAATGCTTGATTAAAAAATTTCAAATACAAGAATACCATTTTTTGAATACATGGTCAACATTTTTTCTATAAAATATTAACATTTTTTAGTTCTTGATTAATTTTATTCAATAAAAAGATTAAAATAATTTGAATACATGCTCAACATCTTTTCTATACACATTTAACATTTTTTTCAAATGCTTTATTAACATTTTTGAAACAATTTGTTCAACATTTTTTTGAAATGCTTGATTAACATTTTTATATACATGATAAAAAAAGTTCACATTTTTATTACATGGTCAACATTTTTTATACAAATTTAACATTTCCCAAATCCTTAATAAACATTTTTTCAAATACTTGTTCAACATTTTTTTTCAAATGCTTGATTAACACTTATACATGATAAAAAAATTCATCATTTTTAATACATTATAAAAAAATTCTATACACGTTCAACATTTTCCGAATGCTTGTTCAACATTTTGAAAGACTTGTTCAACATTTTTCAAATATATTTTCGTAAAGTTTTCTTAATATATATATAGAATGTTTTAAAGTATAAAACAAAAAAGAAAGCAAAAACGAAAACTAGAAACATAAAAATAAATAGAAAAAGAGGTCGTGGCATCCTGCGCTTGTGGGCCGCCCCATCCCACTCGCCCCTTCAGCGAGTCAGAAGCCAGACTCGCTGAAGGCGAGATATAGGGGCGCCTCAGTATCTGTGCGTTTGCTCGCGTCGTAAGGAGGCACGGTGCCTGTGCCGTGCCCAGGAGCCGGTTCCAGCTAGGTGTGGCCCATGCATCTTGTAATTGCACATAGTTGTATCCATGGGCGTGGCACATCTAGGTGTGGCACATCAGCGTGAACCAACCTGTGGTTGGATGGTCAGAGGGACTGTAGTATCCCCAGCCCATCAGGGTTCAAATCCTGATGCTCGCATTTATTTCTGGATTTATTTCAGAATTTTCGGCGATGCACATTCAGTGGGAGAAGACGTTCTCGTCGACGACGTTCCCGTCGACGACGAGGTGCCTATGGTGACTTCGTAAATTTCAAGATGATATGGCGGCTCAGTCTTTCGGAGGTACTCATAGAGATAGGGTGTGCGTGTGTGGTTTATAGAGGTGAGTGTATGCGCGTGTATATGAGCTCTTGTGTCTGTACTGATGTTAAAAAAAAAGTTGTATCCATCGGCTCCTCGGCCGGGCCGCTCAAAAGCAAGAAGAAATTGTAAAAACACGCTTGCTTAGTTTAGTCTGTTATATATAATTTGCTAATAACCCCTCAGCCTAAGCACAACTCTCTTGATCCCCTGCTTCCCGTTCGCCTCCCTCGATCCCAATTTCTAATCACGGCCGCGACCTGCATCCCAAGTCCCCAACAACCACGACGGCATGCATCTGCACGGACAATTGCCCACGACGGAATCCATCTGCCCATTATACGGTTGCATGGAGCTTTCGGGTAAACACATCACAAAGGACTACTACTGTAATATCTGTGTATCCTGTACATGCCTACTTGTTGTCAAGAGCCTCGACGACCAATCATGTAAGTGCGGCTAGAGAATCAGGGAAGACGTTGCAAACTAAAACGAATGAGGGAGAATTCGCCACGCCAACAAGCAAAGCCAGCATTCCTCTTTCGGGAGTTTAATGAATTTTCTTTTACCATGTCACTTTTGAGTTCAGAGAGTTATGCATGATAACGATGATCATTGTGGTTCATATTCCTGTTTACAAGAAATTGAAGCCTGGAGTAGGGATGGCGTTTGAAGGGCTCGATGTCGTGGATGAGTTTTACAAGTTATATGCACTTCATGTGGGTTTTTCAGTTCATGTTGTTAGACAAAACTAGGGTACGGATGTTATGTATATATAGGAGAGAATGTACAGGTACATGTATTGTGTTACAACACGTATATCTACAATATACCTAGTCTAACACCCTCCCTTAATCTTAACTATGTCCTGAAACACTCAGTAGGTTAAGATTGCGTCGACATCCTTCAAAAGAAGGTAAGGGCAAGGGTTTACTGAAAATGTCAGCAAGCTGATCCCTAGAAGAAACAAACTTGATCTAAAGTAGTTTCTGTGCAACGCGTTCTCTCACAAAATGATAATCGACTTCGATGTGTTTCGTCCGGGCATGAAATACCGGATTGGATGAAAGATATGTAGCACCGATGTTATCACACCAAAGAACAGGCGGCTGGGCTTGAGAGACATTCAACTCTCGAAGCAATGGTTGCACCCATATGATCTCAGCCGTGTCATTAGCAACTGCTTTGTACTCAGCTTCAGTACTACTCCAAGACACGGTAGCTTGCTTACGAGCTTGCCAGGCGATCAAATTAGGACCAAGGAACACAACATGTCCCCCCGTGGATCGCCTATCATCGGGACTACCAGCCCAATCAGCATCAGAGAAGGCTGAGATCAAACCAGAAGCCGCAAGCTGCAGATGTAGACCATATGAAGCAGTGTGTCGAACATAGCGCAGAATGCGCTTAACAGCCGTCCAATGAGGATCACGCGGTGCGTGAAGGTACTGACACACACGATTAACTGCAAATGATATATCTGGTCGAGTGACGAGTAAGTATTGCAGTCCACCAACGATGATGCGGTATTCAGTGGCATCCACAAAAGAGAGCAAGTCGCCATCAAAAGCTGTCAGTTTGTCTGTGGCAGACATGGGAGTCATAGCAGCCTTACACTGCAACATACCGGCACGGCGTAGGAGATCCTGAGAGTACTTCTTCTGAGTAAGAGTCAAGCCACCATCAGAACGAAGTACCTCCAGACCCAAAAAATAATGCAGGCTCCCAAGATCCTTAACAGCAAACTCAGCACCAAGAGAGGACACAAGCCGATCCGTAGCAGCAGTGGACGAACTGGCAAGTATGATATCATCAACATAGACCAGAATGTACATAGTCACCTCAGGTCGCTGAAGACTAAACAGAGACGTGTCTGCTGTAGAAGGCACAAACCCATGCGCACGAAGAGTAGCGCCAAGACGTGCATGCCACGCACGAGGGGCCTGCTTCAGACCATAGAGAGCCTTGACAAGGCGACATAAGTGATGTGGCCGAGCAGGATCAACAACACCTGATGGCTGACGCATGTAAACCTCTTCTTTCAGAACTCCGTGAAGAAAGGCATTCTGAACGTCAAGTTGTCGAAGTGACCATCCTCGAGTAACAGCCAAGGAAAGAAGAACACGAATCGTAGTTGGTTTAATAACATGACTGAATGTGTCTTCATAATCAATGGCATACCGTTGTTTGAATTCCTTGGCAACCAGGCGTGCCTTGTACCTCTCAATGGAGCCATCAGCATGTTTCTTCACCTTGAAAACCCATTTAGAATCAATGACATTGACACCAGATGGAGGTGGAACTAGACGCCAAGTGTTGTTTCTTTGAAGAGCATGGATCTCCTGCTCCATGGCAACATGCCAATGAGGAATGCCAAGTGCTGCCTGGAAGTGTCGTGGTTCAGTCGTAGGATCGGCTTCAGCATGAGCCACACACGCCGCAAGCCATGCAACATTGTCGTCAGTGCGCTTCTTCGGTTGGAAGATGCCACTCTTGCTGCGAGTATGAGGACGCAGGACGGCCGACGGAGGCGGCGGTGGAGCAGCCACCACACGGGAGCCACTGTCCAGCAGCGACGAGGAACACACACCTTCAGGCGAGCCAGCGATCGCAGCCGGTGAGGCGGTCACTGTCGTATCCGAGCCTGGAGTAGTTGGCGAAGACAGGCCGGGCATGGTTGGTGACGACGGACCAGGGGACGAGGACGAACCCGAGGCACCAGCCGGTGAGGCCGCCAACCCAAGTGTCAGGGCCGCGGGGTCAGCCGACCTGGACGACCGCGCGGACGCCAGCCCAGGCGATGTGGGCGTCGCGGGGTCCGTCGCGACGGGGGCCATCAGCCAAGGCGACCGCAAGGCCGCTAGACCAGGCGACATGGGCGCTCCATGGAGGCCACGTGCATGGGGCATGCACGTATGATCAGTGTCGGGGTAGTCAGCCGTCGTAGCAACGGGGTCAGCCGGCGCGGCGACAGCTGGCAGAGTCGAGGCCGCATCAACATCATCATCAAGAAGTTCAAGTCGAGCACCTCGTTCAGTCCCTGCACCATGGTTAGGCAACAACAGAGGATAATATGCAGCATCTACAAATTGATCAGGCAAAACTGGAAAAGAGTGCAACTCAGTGACGGGAGTATCGGTGGGTGATGTGAGCGTGGAAAAAGGGAAGACGGTCTCATTGAACACAATATCACGAGAAATGTAAACACGATTTGTTGGAAGGTGGAGACACTTGTAACCTTTGTGGAGAGGACTGTACCCAAGGAACACACATTTTTTGGATCGATACTCAAGTTTATGCTTATTGTACGGACAGAGATGCGGCCAACACGCACAACCAAACACTTTAAGGAAGGAGTAGTCTGGAGTTTCATGAAGCAACACTTCTAGAGGAGACTTCATGTGAAGAAGTCGTGTGGGAATCCTGTTTATCAAAAAACAAGCAGTAACAAAGGCATCACTCCAGAACCGAAATGGGGCAGAGGCATGTGCAAGAAGTGTTAGACCGGTTTCAACTATGTGACGGTGCTTGCGCTCAGCTGCACCGTTCTGCTGATGTGTACGAGGATAGGACACATGGTGAGAGATGCCAAGATTCTGAAAGAAGGTGTTAAGATTACGGTATTCACCCCCCAGTCGGACTGAACATGAATGATTTTGTGCTTAAGCAACCGCTCAACATGTGCTTGAAATTGCATAAAGACATGAAACACATCAGATTTGTGCTTAATGAGATAAATCCAAGTAAAGCGACTGAAAGCATCGATGAAACTGACATAATAGTTGTGACCACCGACAGAAGTTTGGGCATAGCCCCACACATCCGAAAACACAAATTTGAGAGGAGCCTTAACAACACGACTCGATACACAAAAAGGCAACTGATGACTCTTGCCTTGTTGACAGGCATCATACACTAGAAACTCCTTATTACTAGACTCAATGGGAAGACGATGACGATGCAACACATGGCGCACAATGGGAGTGGCAGGATGGCCAAGGCGGGAATGCCACTGTGACGACGACACTCGAACACCACTGAAAACTTGAGATACTCATGGCACATCAAGTGCTCGTGGTATATCGAGCGCATATAAGCCGTCGCGAGCTCGACCACTAAGTAGAACGACCCTCGTGTCCCGGTCCTTAACAAAAAAATGGAAAGGGTGAAACTCAACAAACACATTGTTGTCATATGTCAATTTAGGAACTGAGAGTAAATTACGTGTGACTGAAGGAACACGAAGGACATCAAGGAGACGCAACGTTTTAGTGGTACGCGAAAGAAGAGATGCCTGACCAACATGTGAGATGGGCATACCTGATCCATTCGCAGTGCGGACCTGATCATGACCGGTGTAGGGCTGGCGAGTAGCCAACTTGTCAAGCTGGCTCGTCAGGTGATCCGTTGCGCCTGTGTCCATGTACCAGGCAGGATCCACAGAATATGGAGGAGTGAACCCAGACTCCTGTGTGACGAGAGCAACTTGCTTCTTGTTACCCTTCCCATTGTTCCCAATGCCAAGGAAGTCATGTTTAAACCGATGATGGCACCGAGATGCCAAGTGCCCCTCAATGCCGCAAAGCTGACACTCCACCCCACCGCCACATGCCTCGCAGTGGAGCCGCTTGCGGCCGGCCGTTGGAAGAGCTGAAGCGGGCGGACGGGGCTTGCACCGACCAACTCATCCAAAAGTCCAAACTGATGGAGGGAGGTGGGCAATATATTTCAACACTCCCCCTCACGTCTAATATATTTTATTCCTTTGACGTGGGTTCGATGTAGGCTGCAGAATCATTTTTTTAATAATACTGCGTTGGCAGGGTCTTGAACTCAAGACCTCTTGGCTCTGATACCATATTGAATTCATGCACCTACCAACTCATCCAAAAGTCCGAACTGATGAAGGGAGGTGGGCAATATATTTCAACACATGTCGGTCAGCTGAGAAAGTTGAGCAATGACGTGGTTCGTACCAAGCGTTTCATGTGCGGTAGGAAAGGATTCAGGACCGAGAGGAGCAATGAGGAAAGACCCGTAAAAGAAAATGCAATAATGCTAGACCTACAACTAATCCCCCCGATAGAGGCTTAACTTTGCACACACTTATATATTTATGTAGGAGCTCCAAACACAGTTTCATCATTTTATCACAACCCTAGCTTGTACCTCTAGTTCAAGCCACCAAAATGCCATTTATTCCTTTTATTTTCAAAGTAGTTATCTAAACTTGCCCTAAACCTCTCAATATTTTTGTGGGGCTCGGGTATAAGCTAGATGATCCTCACAAAAATTTCAGCTACATCCAAAATGTTTTGGTACCCCAGAACATTTCATTTCTATCTACTTCTCTTTTTCTCGAAATAGATAAAAAGAAAAGAATAAAGCGGACAGAGGCAAGGATTGCCTGGACCATCACACCACTTCCAGCCCAACAGCCGCCGCGACCCACTCCCCAGCCTTTTGTTCCTCCACTCACCGATGTCACCTCTACAAACCACACCAGCGCCACTCATCTCTCCCGAAGCTCGAACAGATGACCATCCAGGCCCCCGGGGAGCTTTATAAGAGCAACCCGAGCCCTAGAGGCAACGCCACCACCGTTCCTTATTCTAAGCCAAATTACTATACCATAAGGAGATTATCATTATGAGATGACACTCGAGAGGGAACTTTAAAGTGATTGAACCCACTTTTCATGTTAGTTTAAGCAGGAATATCGCTAGGGACCAAAGTAGTGAAAACGGCAGCTCCATTTTCCAAAAATTTCTGTCTCATAAGACTGTGAAACCACACAATTTGACATTCCCCTTAAGAAATAGGGAAAAACAACCCCCACCTCGCCGCCGCCAGGTAAGAGCTAGCCACGCGCCGTCGCCTTGGCCCAAAGGGCTCAAGATTGTCGCCTACTTTAACCGCACCACATTCTTCCTTCTTCTTTCACTCCAAGGACCGCGTCGACCACCGTCACTTTTTGGCGCAAGCACGAGCACTAGGGAGCCCCTGATCGTCGGGAACATCCTCTTCTTCCTCCGCTTCAGTCATTGCTTCCCTGACCGCCTCCGTCCATATCCAGTCACAAGCTCTCTACCGACGCAGTCAAAGTGAGCACCCGCATCGTTTCCCTCCTTTGATTGCCCCTATCGTGTGCATTTAGAAGTGTCCTAAGCTCACTGCCATAGTTAGAGCTCGCACATGTCGATGTCGGGCACACGAGCATGCTCACGACGTTCACAGCTTTCTATAGGACCATTGAATCGCTCGAACTTGCCATGAATTGCTAGATTCGTCGGTAGTCATGCGCCATGGTCACTGCTGGTGCCATTCTAGCCATGTCCCACTTATCAGTGTGCGTGCCGAGGCGCTCTGCCTCGTCAGCCGCCCAGTCAGTAGCCCTGGCCCACTCATCATTGGCTGATAACCCACAAGTATAGGGGATCGCAACAGTTTTCGAGGGTAAAGTATTCAACCCAAATTTATTGATTCGACACAAGGGGAGTCAAAGAATACTCTCAAGTATTAGCAGCTGAGTTGTCAATTCAACCACACTTGGAAACTTAATATCTGCAGCAAAGTGTTTATTAGCAAAGTAATATGATAGTATTGGTAACGGTAACAAAAGGTAACAATAGTAAAAGTAATGTTTTTGGTATTTTGTAGTGATGATAGCAATAGCAACGGGAAAGTAAATAAGCGAAGAACAATATATGGAAAGCTCGTAGGCAATGGATCAGTGATGGAGAATTATGTCGGATGCGGTTCATCATGTAACAATCATAACCTAGGGTAACACAGAACTAGCTCCAGTTCATTGATATAATGTAGGCATGTATTCCGAATATAGTCATACGTGCTTATGGAAAAGAACTTGCATGACATCTTTTGTCCTACCCTCCCGTGGCAGCGGGGTCCTTACGGAAACTAAGGGATATTAAGGCCTCATTTTAATAGAGTACCGGAACAAAGCATTAACACATAGTGAATACATGAACTCCTCAAACTACGGTCATCACCGGTAAGTATCCCGATTATTGTCACTTCGGGGTTAACGGATCATAACACATAATAAGTGACTATAGACTTGCAAGATAGGATCAAGAACACTCATATATTGATGAAAACATAATAGCCTCAGATCTGAAATCATGGCACTCGGGCCCTAGTGACAAGCATTAAGCATAGCAAAGTCATAGCAACATCAATCTCAGAACATAGTGGATACTAGGGATCAAACCCTAACAAAACTAACTCGATTACATGATTGATCTGAAGGAAATATGCCCTAGAGGCAATAATGAAGTTATTATTTATTTCCTTATTTCATGATAAATGTTTATTATTCATGCTAGAATTGTATTAACCGGAAACATAATACATGTGTGAATACATAGACAAACAGAGTGTCACTAGTATGCCTCTACTTGACTAGCTCGTTAATCAAAGATGGTTATGTTTCCTAACCATAGACAAAGAGTTATTATTTGATTAACGGGATCACATCATTAGGAGAATGATGTGATTGACTTGACCCATTCCGTTAGCTTAGCACTCGATCGTTTAGTATGTTGCTATTGCTTTCTTCATGACTTATACATGTTCCTATGACTATGAGATTATGCAACTCCCATTTACCGGAGGAACACTTTGTGTGCTACCAAACGTCACAACATAACTGGGTGATTATAAAGGAGCTCTACAGGTGTCTCCAAAGGTACATGTTGGGTTGGCGTATTTCGAGATTAGGATTTGTCACTCCGATTGTCGGAGAGGTATCTCTGGGCCCTCTCGGTAATGCACATCACATAAGCCTTGCAAGCATTGCAACTAATGAGTTAGTTGCGAGATGATGTATTATAGAACGAGTAAAGAGACTTGCCGGTAACGAGATTGAACTAGGTATTGAGATATCGACGATCGAATCTCGGGCAAGTAACATACCGATGACAAAGAGAACAACGTATGTTGTTATGCGGTCTGACCGATAAAGATCTTCGTAGAATATGTAGGAGCCAATATGAGCATCTAGGTTCCGCTATTGTTTATTGACCGGAGATGTGTCTCGGTCATGTCTACATTGTTCTCGAACCCGTAGGGTCCGCGCGCTTAAGGTTTCGATGATAGTTATATTATGAGTTTATGAGTTTTGATGTACCGAAGGAGTTCAGAGTCCCGGATGAGATCGGGGACATGACAAGGAGTCTCGAAATGGTCGAGACGTAAAGATCGATATATTGGACGACTATATTCGGACATCGGAAAGGTTCCGAGTGGTTCGGGTATTTTTCGGAGTACCGGGGAGTTACGGGAATACGGGAGAAGAAGTATATGGGCCTTATTGGGCTTTAGGGGAGAGGGAGAGGCAGGCCGCGCGCCCCCCAAGGCCTAGTCCAAATTGGACTAGGGGGAGGGGCTGCGCCCCCTCCTTCCTTCTCTTCCTTCTTCCCCTTCCTTGTCTCCTACTCCTACTACATGGAAGGACTCCTAGTTGGACTAGGAAAGGGGGAATCCTACTCCCGGTGGGAGTAGGACTCCCCTAGGGCGCGCCATAGAGAGGGCCGACCCTCCCCTCCTCCACTCCTTTATATACGGGGACAGGGGGCACCCCATAGACATACAAGTTGATCCATGTGATCATATTCTTAGCCGTGTGCGGTGCCCCCTTCCACCATAATCCTCGATAATATTGTAGCGGTGCTTAGGCGAAGCCCTGCGACGGTAGTACATCAAGATCGTCACCACGCCATTGTGCTGACAGAACTCTACCCCGACACTTTGCTGGTCGGAGTCCGAGGATCGTCATCGAGCTGAACGTGTGCTAAAATTCGGAGGTGCCGTAGTTTCGGTGCTTGATCGGTCGGGCCGTGAAGACGTACGACTACATCAACCGCATTGTGCTAATGCTTCCGCTGTTGGTCTACAAGGGTACGTAGATCACACTCTCCCCTCTCGTTGCTATGCATCACCATGATCTTGTGTGTGCGTAGAAATTTTTTGAAATTACTACGTTCCCCAACAGTGGCATCAGAGCCAGGTTTTATGTGTTGATGTTATATGCACGAGTAGAACACAAGTGAGTTGTGGGTGATATAAGTCATACTGCTTACCAGCATGTCATACTTTGGTTCGGCGGTATTGTTGGACGAAGCGGCCCGGACCGACATTACGCGTACGCTTACGCGAGACCGGTTCTCCCGACGTGCTTTGCACAAAGGTGGCTAGCGGGTGACAGTTTCTCCAACTTTAGTTGAACCGAGTGTGGCTACGCCCGGTCCTTGCGAAGGTTAAAACAGCACCAACTTGACAAACTATCGTTGTGGTTTTGATGCGTAGGTAAGATTGGTTCTTGCTTAAGCCCGTAGCAGCCACGTAAAACTTGCAACAACAAAGTAGAGGACATCTAACTTGTTTTTGCAGGGCATGTTGTGATGTGATATGGTCAAGACATGATGCTAAATTTTATTGTATGAGATGATCATGTTTTGTAACTGAGTTATCGGCAACTGGCAGGAGCCATATGGTTGTCGCTTATTGTATGCAATGCAATCGCGTTGTAATGCTTTACTTTATCACTAAGCGGCAGCGATAGTCGTGGAAGCATAAGATTGGCGAGACGACAACGATGCTACGATGGAGATCAAGGTGTCGCGCCGGTGACGATGGTGATCACGACGGTGCTTCGAAGATGGAGATCACAAGCACAAGATGATGATGTCCATATCATATCACTTATATTGATTGCATGTGATGTTTATCTTTTATGCATCTTATCTTGCTTTGATTGACGGTTGCATTATAAGATGATCTCTCACTAATTATCAAGAAGTGTTCTCCCTGAGTATGCACCGTTGCGAAAGTTCTTCGTGCTGAGACACCACGTGATGATCAGGTGTGATAGGCTCTAAGTTCAAATACAACGGGTGCAAAACAGTTGCACACGCGGAATACTCAAGTTATACTTGACAAGCCAAGCATATACAGATATGGCCTCGGAACACGGAGACCGAAAGGTCGAGCGTGAATCATATAGTAGATATGATCAACATAGTGATGTTCACCAATGAAACTACTCCATCTCACGTGATGATCGGACATGGTTTAGTTGATTTGGATCACGTGATCACTTAGAGGATTAGAGGGATGTCTATCTAAGTGGGAGTTCTTAAGTAATATGATTAATTGAACTTAAATTTATTATGAACTTAGTCCTGGTAGTATTTTGCAAATTATGTTGTAGATCAATAGCTCGCGTTGTTGCTTTCAAATGTTTATTTTGATATGTTCCTAGAGAAAATTATCTTGAAAGATATTAGTAGCAATGACGCGGGTTGGATCCGTTATCTGAGGTTTATCCTCATTGCTGCACAAAAGAATTATGTCCTTGATGCACCGCTAGGTGACAGACCTATTGCAGGAGCAGATGCAGACGTTATGAACGTTTTGGCTAGCTCAATATGATGACTACTTGATAGTTTAGTGCACCATGCTTAATGGCTTAGAATCAGGACTTCAAAGACGTTTTGAACGTCATGGACCATATGAGATGTTCCAGGAGTTGAAGTTAATATTTCAAGCAAATACCCGAGTTGAGAGATATGAAGTATCCAACAAGTTCTATAGCTAAAAGATGGAGGAGAATCACTCAACTAGTGAGCATGTGCTCAGATTGTCTGGGTACTACAATCGCTTGAATCAAGTGGGAGTTAATCTTCCAGATAAGATAGTGATTGACAGAATTCTCTAGTCGCCATCACCAAGTTAGTAGAACTTCGTGATGAACTATAATATGCAAGGGATAACAGAAACAACTCCCAAGCTCTTCGTGATGCTGAAATCAACGAAGGTAGAAATCAAGAAAAACATCAAGTGTTGATGGTTGACAAGACCACTAGTTTCAAAAAAAGGGCAAAGGGAAGAAGGGGAACTTTAAGAAGAACGACAAGCAAGTTGCTGCTCAAGTAAAGAAGCCCAAGTCTGATCCTAAGCCTGAGACTAAGTGCTTCTACTGCAAAGGGATTGGTCACTGGAAGTGGAACTGCCCCAAGTATTTGGCAGATAAAAAGGATGGTAAGGTAAACAAAGGTATATTGGATATATGTGTTATTGATGTGTACTTTACTAGTGTTTATAGCAACCCCTCGGCATTTGATACTGGTTCAGTTGCTAAGAGTAGTAACTCAAAACGGGAGTTACAGAATAAACAGAAACTAGTAAAGGGTGAGGTGACGATGTGTGTTGGAAGTAGTTCCAAGATTGATATGATCATCATCGCACACTCCCTATACTTTCGGGATTAGTGTTGAAACTAAATAAGTGTTATTTGGTGTTTGCGTTGAGCATGAATATGATTTGATCATGTTTATTGCAATACGGTTATTCATTAAAGTCAGAGAATAATTGTTGTTCTGTTTACATGAATAAAACCTTCGATGGTCATACACCCAATGAAAATAGTTCGTTGGATCTCGATCGTAGTGTTACACATATTCATAATATTGAAGCCAAAAATGCAAAGTTAATAATGATAGTGCAACTTATTTGTGGCACTGCCGTTTAGGTCATATCGGTGTAAAGCGCATGAAGAAACTCCATACTGATGGGCTTTTGGAATCACTTGATTAAGAATCAGTTGATGCTTGCGAACCATGCCTCATGGGAAATATGACTAAGACTCCGTTTTTCGGAACAATGGAGCGAGCAACAGATTTGTTGGAAATCATACATGCTGATGTATGTGGTCCGATGAATATTGAGGCTCGCGACAGGTATCATTATTTTCTGACCTTCACAGATGATTTAAACAGATATGAGTATATCTACTTGATGAAACATAAGTCTGAAAAGTTCAAAGTATTTCAGAGTGAAGTGGAAAATCATCGTGACAAGAAAATAAAGTTTCTACGATCTGATCACAGAGACGAATATTTGAGTTACGAGTTTGGTCTTCAATTAAAACAATGTGGAATAGTTTCACAAACTCATGCCACCTGGAACACCGCAACATAATGGTGTGTCTGAACGTCATAACCGTACTTTATTGGATATAGTACAATCTATGATGGTTCTTACCGATTTACTAATACCGTTTTGGGATCATGCATTAGAGACAGCTGCATTCACGAAAAAGGGGCACCATCTAAATCCTTTGAGACGACACTGTATGAACTGTGGTTTAGCAAGAAACCAAAGTTGTCGTTTCTTAAAGTTTGGGTTGCAATGCTTATAAGAAAAAGTTTCATCCTGATAAGCTCAAACCCAAATCGGAGAAATGTGTCTTCATAGGATACCCAAAGAAAACAGTTGGGTACACCTTCTATCACAGATCTGAAGGCAAGAAATTCGTTGCTAAGAATGGATCCTTTCTAGAGAAGAAGTTTCTCTCGAAAGAAGTGAGTGGGAGGAAAGTAGAACTTGATGAGGTAACTGTACCTGCTCCCTTATTGGAAAGTAGTTCATCACAGAAAACGGTTTCTGTGACACCTACACCAATTAGTGAGGAAGTTAATGATGATGATCATAAAACTTCAGATCAAGTTATTTCTGAACCTCGTAGATCAATCAGAGTAAGATCCGCACCAGAGTGGTACGGTAATCCTGTTCTGGAAATCATGCTACTAGATCATGATGAACCTACGAACTATGAAGAAGCGATGGTGAGCCCAGATTCCGCAAAATGGCTTGAAGCCATGAAATATGAGATGGGATCCATGTATGAAAACAAAGTATGGACTTTGGTTGACTTGCCCGATGATCGGCAAGCAATTGAAAATAAATGGATCTTCAAGAGGAAGACGGACGCTGGTAGAAGTGTTACTATCTATAAAGCTAGAATTGTCGCAAAAAGGTTTTCGACAAGTTCAAGATATTGACTATGATGAGAGTTTCTCACTCGTATCTATGCTTAAGTCTGTCCGAATCATGTTAGCAATTGCCGCATTTTATGAAATCTGGCAAATGGATAAACAAAGCTGCTTTCCTTAATGGATTCCTTAAAGAAGAGTTGTATATGATGCAACCAGAAGGTTTTGTCAATCCTAAAAATGTTAACAAAATATGCAATTTCCAGCGATCCATCTATGGACTGGTGCAAGCATCTCGGAGTTGGAATATGCGCTTTGATGAGATGATCAAAGTATATAGTTTTATACAGACTTGTGGTGAAGCCTGTATTTACAAGAAAGTGAGTGGGAGCACTACAACATTTCTGACAAGTATATGTGAATGACATATTATTGATCAGAAATAATGTAGAATTATTCTGCAAAGCATAAAGGAGTATTTGAAAGAAGTTTTTGAAAAAAAAAGACCTCGGCGAAGCTGCTTACATATTAAGCATCAAGATCTATAGAGATAGATCAAGACACTTGATAAGTTTTTTTCAATGAGTACATACCTTGACAATATTTTGAAGTAGTTCTAAATGGAACAGTCAAAGAAAAGAGTTCTTGACTGTGTTACAAGGTGTGAAATTGAGTAAGACTCAAAGCCCGACCACGGCAGAAGATAGAAAGAGAATGAAAGTCATTCCCTATGCCTCAGCCATAGGTTCTATAAAGTATGCCATGCTGTGTACCAGATCTATTGTATACCCTACACCGTGTTAAGCAAGGGAGTACAATAGTGATCTAGGAGTAGATCACTAGACATCGGTCAAAATTATCCTTAGTGGAATAAGGATATGTTTCTCGATTATGGAGGTGACAAAAGGTTCATCGTAAAAGGGTTACGTCGATACAAGTTTTGGCACTGATCCGGATGACTCTTAGTCTCAATCTGGATGCATATTGAAAGTGGGAGCAATTAGCTAGAGTAGCTCCGTGTAGATCATTGTTGACATAGAAATTTGCAAAATACACACGGATCTGAATATGGCAGACCCGTTGACTAAACTTCTCTCACAGGAAAAACATGATCACACCTTAGTACTCTTTGGGTGTTAATCACATAGCGATGTGAACTAGATTATTGACTCTAGTAAACCCTTTGAGTGTTGGTCACATAATGATGTGAACTATTGGTGTTAAATCACATGGCAACGTGAACTAGATTATTGACTCTAGTGCAAGTGGGAGACTGAAGGAAATATGCCCTAGAGGCAATAATAAAGTTATTATTTATTTCCTTATTTCATGATAAATGTTTATTATTCATGCTAGAATTGTATTAACCGGAAATATAATACATGTGTGAATACATAGACAAACAGAGTGTCACTAGTATGCCTCTACTTGACTAGCTCGTTAATCAAAGATGGTTATGTTTCCTAACCATAGACAAAGAGTTGTTATTTGATTAACGGGATCACATCATTAGGAGAATGATGTGATTGACTTGACCTATTCCGTTAGCTTAGCACTCGATCGTTTAATATGTTGCTATTGCTTTCTTCATGACTTATACATGTTCCTATGACTATGAGATTATGCAACTCCCGTTTACCGTTGGAACACTTTGTGTGCTACCAAACATCACAACGTAACTGGGTGATTATAAAGGAGCTCTACAGGTGTCTCCAAAGGTTGGGTTGGCGTATTTCGAGATTAGGATTTGTCACTCCGATTGTCGGAGAGGTATCTCTGGGCCCTCTCGGTAATGCACATCACATAAGCCTTGCAAGCATTGCAACTAATGAGTTAGTTGCGAGATGATGTATTACAGAACGAGTAAAGAGACTTTCCGGTAACGAGATTGAACTAGGTATTGAGATACCGACGATCGAATCTCGGGCAAGTAACATACCGATGACAAAGGGAACAACGTATGTTGTTATGCGGTCTGACCGATAAAGATCTTCGTAGAATATGTAGGAGCCAATATGAGCATCCAGGTTCCGCTATTGGTTATTGACCGGGGACGTGTCTCGGTCATGTCTACATTGTTCTCGAACCCGTAGGGTCCGCACGCTTAAGGTTTCGATGACAGTTATATTATGAGTTTATGAGTTTTGATGTACCGAATGAGTTCGGAGTCCCGGATGAGATCGGGGACATGACTAGGAGTCTCGAAATGGTCGAGACGTAAAGATCGATATATTGGACGACTATATTCGGACATCGGAAAGGTTCCGACTGGTTCGGGTATTTTTCGGAGTACTGGGGAGTTACGGGAATACGGGAGAAGAAGTATATGGGCCTTATTGGGCTTTAGGGGAGAGGGAGAGGCAGGCCGCGCGCCCCCAAGGCCTAGTCCAAATTGGACTAGGGGGAGGGGCTGCGCCCCCTCCTTCCTTCTCTTCCTTCTTCCCCTTCCTTGTCTCCTACTCTTACTACATGGAAGGACTCCTAGTTGGACTAGGAAAGGGGGAATCCTACTCCCGGTGGGAGTAGGACTCCCCTAGGGCGCGCCATAGAGAGGGCCGACCCTCCCCTCCTCCACTGCTTTATATACGGGGGCAGGGGCACCCCATAGACACACAAGTTGATCCACGTGATCATATTCTTAGCCGTGTGCGGTGCCCCCTTCCACCATAATCCTCGATAATATTGTAGCGGTGCTTAGGCGAAGCCTTGCGACGGTAGTACATCAAGATCGTCACCACGCCGTCGTGCTGACGGAACTCTACCCCGACACTTTGCTGGATCGGAGTCCGGGGATCGTCATCGAGCTGAACGTGTGCTAAAACTCGGAGGTGCCGTAGTTTCGGTGCTTGATCGGTCGGGCCGTGAAGACGTACGACTACATCAACCGCGTTGTGCTAACGCTTCCGTTGTTGGTCTACAAGGGTACGTAGATCACACTCTCCCCTCTCATTGCTATGCATCACCATGATCTTGCGTGTGCGTAGGAAAATTTTGAAATTACTACGTTCCCCAACAAGATCCCATCCAACCCATCACCGTCCAGCAAGCCTACGATGGAATTACACACGCACGGCGGTGAGCATCATGAAATTGGTGATGGAGGATGGTTGTTGATGATGATAGCGACAGATTCCCCTCTCCGGAGCGCCGAACGAACTCGAGATCAGCCCTCCCGAGAGGTTTTAGGGCTTGGCGGCGGCTCCGTATCGTAAAACGCGATGAATTCTTCTCCCTGATTTTTGTCTCCCTGAAACACAATATATATAGTTGGAGTTGGAGTCGGAGAGGCACCAGGGAGCCCACGAGGTAGGGGGCGCACCCTAGGGGGGCAGGCGTGACCCCACCCTCGTGGAGAGGTGGTGGGCCCCCTGGCCTTCATCTTTTGCAGGTATTTTTTATATTTTTCAAAAAGTTGCTCCGTGAAGTTTCAGGTCATTCCGAGAATGTTTGTTTCTGCACATAAATAACACCATGGTAATTCTGCTGAAAACAGCGTCAGTACGGGTTAGTTCCATTCAAATCATGCAAGTTAGAGTCCAAAATAAAGGTGTTTGGAAAAGTACATACGTTGGAGACGTATCAGTGGCTCTCGCTAGGCAGCAATGTGCGTAAAAAAATTTATGACTTTGATTTTCTTTTAATCAAAACATTTTATTTAATCATTAAATCATTTAAATTTGAGTAATTCATACCTTAAGAATTTGAGCGTTAAATTTAATGAGCAAATATATGAGTCTTGACTAGAAAATTGTGCAGAATTCATTTTTGACTTTAATTTGCACATTTGAGCACTTCAATTTCGTGCACATATTTAAATTGCATTTAAAACCCTTTTTAACTTGATATATATATATATATAAATTCACTAGAGAAATGCAACTAGTACATCTACAATATTTTCTTGCATGTCCAAAGCACTTGAACCTCCTGTACCGTAGTAATTTCAATTTAACTTCAGCTAGCAAATATGCCCATGCGTTGCAACGGGAGACAAAAAAGTTATGCGGTAGCCAAATATGTATGACTCAATACTGTGATATACGAGCGTACTCTATTTTAACAAGGTGGCTCATCATGTTGATATTTACTTTTTTTCTGACCCTCGCCGATGATGGTCGAGACGTCCACGTGATTACAATGCATTCAATGTGATAAATATCAAGGCTATGAACTTGCCAGTGCATGCCACACTTGTTATTATGTTGCACAAGGGAATGTTTAAAACTTTAAAACCAAATCTCATCAACCACAAACTGTTCCCAATGCCAATACATATAAAGACTTTAGAAAAACTAATCAAATCCTAGGCATAAAAGACTTTTGAATTAGTGAACAGTTTTTCGAATTGACAAACCCTTTTTTTTAGAATTTTTGATTTTCACAAAAAAATCACGAACATTAGTTTTGTTTACGAATATTTGTTAAGTGCACGAACATTTTTCGAATTCATTAGCATTCTTTTTACTCAACAAACATTTATTGGATCGGTGAACTTTTTCTAAAATTGGGGAACAAATTTAAAAACAATATTTTTATTTGTGAACATTATCTAAAATTTCTTGGGCATTTTTTTCGGATTCCTGAATATGTTTTGAATACATGATGACAAAAAGGAGGAGAGAAAATCAGCAAAACTTGGGGATCAAACCTTGGTCTGCACAGTAGAAGCAAAAGCCTTTAGCCACTGCGCTGCTTCTACATCTGTGAAATATATGTGGTATCTAACCTACAAAAGGACTGAGCACAACGTCGAGTTTGAAAAAAAATGAATCATTTTTTGATTTGACTTACAGGTGGCATTGGTCAGTAATTTTTGTCAACTTATAGGGAAAATTACATGACGTACCACCAGAAGCAATAGCTCCTTTATTATTAGGTAAAGATTTACATATAGAGTCCTTTTGAATAGCTTTTGAACCTCCTCCTGCTAGTGTGCCCTCCGCATCATGGCTCTTCCACTTTCTAGTGTCACCCATTAGATGGGTGGTATCCCGCTTGGCTGCTCCACTCACATGGCCCAGACCGACCGTGGATTCCTCTTCCTCACACGTCTGGCCATGACCACGGGATCCCGGGAGGAGACCACAACACAACCTCGGCGGAAACTTGTGCCCGCCAAGATACGTCACTGGAGGGCGGCGACCTCCCTCCCTTTCCTTCCCTTCCTAGAGCTTCGTTGACGGCCCAACGCCCCTCTCCTTCCTCACTAGATCCATAAGGATGACGCATGTCAGCGACTGGATCGACCCTGAGGCGCGCTCCTTGCGCACCCCCTCGATGCACGACAACGACCAGATCAACCCCGAGCTGCGCAGAAACAAAACCTAGGCATCCGTGCACAAACCCTGGCAGCGAGGATCGGTGTAATGTGGCATTGTTGTTTTGGAGGATGTCAGCTCGGCGGCGTGACAAGCGATATGGGAGGCGGATTAGGGGGGAGGGGGAGGGCATCGGGAGGAGGACGATTTTTTATCGGGCATTGGTGCACTATTTTTTCCTTTACT
>NC_041380.1:570683764-570686102 GCF_002162155.2 Triticum dicoccoides
GGGGCAATTTGTGCTACCGGTGCACCGGTCGTCCGTTGCATATTCAAAAATGTTCAAAAAAGTCCAGAAAAAATAGTGCATTGAGACAACACCAATGTACATTGTCACAAAAATATAAATCAATATTCAAAACATTGCTCGAGATACAAAAATAACAAATTTGACACTGAATAGTACACAACACAAGTTGGGCTCCAATTTTGGCCCATTAGCACGTTGACGTCAAATTTGTCATTTTTGTATCTTGAGCATTGTTTTGAATTTGGATTTGAATTTTTGTGATGACATACATTGATGTTGTGTCGATACACTAAATTTTTTCCGGATTATTTTGAACATTTTGAAGTGTGCAACGGGGTCCGGTGCACCGATAGCATCAATTGCCTTGGTGCACGAGATACGTTCCCCGGGGATGAGATCGTTCCATCGGTGATGGGAGGCTGGTACCAAGTAACACACAGATTGCCCTTTAATAATAGAGATACTAGAACATCAAGGCGCTTGTTGCCGCGCCCGCTCATCAAAACGACAATATAAGTATTTATGAAAGAAATAAAGGTATAATTATCAATCAAGATTTGAATTGAGCGCCTCAATTTGTAGCATGGACTACTATATTTTGAATACCAGGGTAGAAATATATAATTTTGAATACCAGGGTAAAAATATAAAATTTTGAACAGCCCGCATGAGATTTTACAAATCTTTGCAGACCCGTAAAGTAGAATATAGATACGGAAAATATTTAAATGATCGACTATGGGTTAAAAATTATGAGCTGACGCGTGAAGTACACTAATGACATAAAATACTGGATTTAACATTTGAACTCCAGTATAGAGAATCTACAATTCTAAGTGAAACTACACAGATAGATCTGTGTCCCGCTGTGGTGGCATAATATTGAACTTAAATTGCACATTGGTGGCCATGCAAATGTATGAAATCCAGGGCACATTTCAAGTGCTCAATTTAACATCACATATTCCAGATTGAAGAAATGATATTTGTTTTTTAGGGAAAGAAGAAATGACTCGCTGTGTGGATCATAGTGTCCGTTGTTTGCATCACTGTATGTTAATTTCTTCCATCAAGCAGCTGAAATCATTATGTGTAGAAAAACAGTTGTTGGCATAAGGAAAATAATGGAACCGAGGGTTGTGTATTACCGTGCAAGACTTGGCTTGTGATTTATGAACGGATGCCCGAAGTTGTATTTTACCTCATCATTCATCCTCACAAATGCTATTCCTGCTTCATTTTCAGAAGAGAACTCGAAGAATTTCTTTGGGCTTCCTAATCCCGTTATGGCATATTATCAGTCAGGCGACAAATCTCTAATATGCAGAAACCATCGGTCCTTCCTAACATTTATATCAATTAAGTTAAAATTAGCTAGGTACGCAAACTGTGATTTCAGAATAGGGATATCATATCTTAAACTAAACAGGGCATTTGGTTCCTAGCATCAAACAAATTTACCGGAAACTGAATCATATGTGTGTACAAAAGAACCTCATGTACTAAATCTTACGACTAATGAAAAAATTGGAGCATGGGTAGAAAACAACAGTCAGATTTAGCAGCTTTTCGATTGGAATCAGTGGCATATGGGGTAGCGGCAAATCTTCCCCAATTCAATTCAGCACCAACAGCAAACCCTAAAAATAATCCACAAATCAGTAAAGAATTAACAACAAGACAGGACATGTAGGAGATTGAAACAAAATATTTGGTAGGATATTGAAACCAAGTTGGAAGAGGGCAAAACAATCCGTTCGACCGCACACGTGCACCACTGTAGTCACAAAAACTCACTCGCTAATGCCGCCGCCATCCTGTCGCAATTGCTCGCTCGTAAATTTGGGGCACCATGAAAGAAGGAAACAATCTACCAAAACCAGCAATGCACATGATTTGCCTATGGCTTCCCAGCAACAGAAAGGTGAGACTAATTCATTGACAGGGAAATATCCTGAGAAGTTGCCGCAGGCGCGGTCACCATCACCGCTAGACTGCTTGTTGGGGAAGTTGCCCCAGATCTGGCAAATCGGCTTGGTGGAGGGATTGTTGGTGTAGTTCCTACCGCTGCCACGGTCTGAGTTGGGCATATATATATATATATATATATATATATATATATATATATATATATATATATATATATATATATATATGGGAAAATCCATCCTACCACCTGGTGGTAGTTACCCCACATGTCTCATATACTACCATGTGGTATTATATATACTATTTTATTATTTTAAATATGTTCATATACTATATCTAAGATATTTCAAAGCAAGTTACATGAAAAAATTGCATATGAGCCCATAGT
>NC_041380.1:570686395-570702766 GCF_002162155.2 Triticum dicoccoides
TGGGAGTATGTACTCCCATCCTTAATATACCTCATATACGCATTAATTATACCTCTTTATTATTCTCAATATACTTCATTAAATATTTTAAGATACCCCAATATGAGTTTAGTTCAAAAAATATCATCTGCGACGTACTTTTTGTAATATACCTTTTCACGTACAAACACATCAGTATATACGTAAATATTTAAAAATATATAGACTCACATGAATTTTTTCATGAAACTCATTTTAGGGTATCTAATAATTACTAATGAAGTATATTAAAAATAATAAAAGGTATAAAAGATTCATCTATGTGATATATGAGGAGTGGGAGTACGTACTCCCAGGAGTATACAGCCATTTTCCTATATATATATTTGTTTAGTCTCGGTTGGTTGCTAGAACCGGGATAGAAGACTGACCTTTAGTCCATCACCAACCAGGACCAAAATGGTGAGGTGACAAGTAGTTAATGAGGAGATAGGCAAATAGAGTAACTTAATATGTTACCATCACATAGCGCTTCCCGATGCAAAATGAGTCTTCAATCTCCAAAGTAATAAATAAACACATCTATGTTACCACACATATGATACTACCCACTATAAAGGTATGTATGCATGTTACTCTCCACTATGACCAGCCTTAGGAAACTTTTAAAACATCAATTAGTGTGAGCATAAGTAAGGCCATTAATTAGGTATCTCGGTGCTACAATACTAGAATTTAAATCTGCGCCTGCTATTATTATGTACTACTTACAAGGATTGAAATGAATTAATAATAAGCATGCATCTAATAGGGCGGACGCACGCAGAATGCGCAATGCGCGAGGTCACTGTATCTTGACCCATACGACGACGCTGGGCACGTCCTTGGCGAGGACGTAGACGAGGTAGTAGGCGGGGGGCGCGAGCTCGGGCTTGCCGGGCGCGTCGACGGTGATGGCGTAGCCCTGGGGGTCGGCGATGAAGGAGGTGAGGGAGAGGATGAGGAGGCACTGGTTCATGGAGTAGCCGGGCGTGGTGAAGGGCGGCGCGTACATGGTGACCATGACGTCGGCCTCCACGACGGGGTCGAGCGGGGTGCGGAACCTGAAGGTGTACTTGGCCCCGTAGCGCATCCCCTCCCTGGGCAGCGAGTGGGGGTCGATGCCGGGGCGGTTGGCGACGTGTCTCCTCCCGTCGAGGTAGGGCGGGGTGAAGCGCTCGACGCGCACCTCGGTGGGGAAGTCGACGCCGCTGAAGTTGTAGCCCGAGTTGGTGTTTCCGCCGGCCACGAGCACGGTGGCGTCGGGGAGCACGGCGGCGGTGGAGTGGTAGACGCGCGAGATGGTGGACGGCGTGAGCGGCCGGAAGCGGGACCCCTGCGGCGCCGACGGTGAGTAGAGCAGCGGGGAGCGCACGGGCTGGCGCACGACGACGAGTTGTTTTCTTTTTACTAACGGAGCTCACGAGTTTTCTGTTAAGTTTTGTGTTGTGAAGTTTTCAAGTTTTGGGTAAAGATTCGATGGACTACAGAATAAGGAGTGGCGAGAGCCTAAGCTTGAGGATGCCTAAGGAATCCCAAGATAATATTTCAAGAAGTCTCAAGCGTCTAAGCTTGGGGATGCCCCGGTTGGCATCCCACCTTTCTTCTTCAACAACTATCGATTAGTATCGGTTGATCCTAAGTTTTTGCTTCTTCACATGATGTTTGCTATTCTTAGATGTCATTTTATTTTGTCTTGCTTGTTGTTTAAATAAATTATCAAGATCTGAAATTATTAAATGGAAGAGTCTTCACATAGCTAAATAATTATTTAACTACTCATTGATCTTCACGTATATCTTTCGGAGTAGTTTGTTATTCATTCACGTGCTTCACATATATCCTATGAGTCAATGGTTGAATGAATTGAATATAACAAATCTGAAATTATATATGTTTCATATGCTTATCCCATGGGGAGTAATGACTTCACATATAAGAAGTAGAGGTGGTAAATTTATTGAAGGTTAGCAAACATTGTATTGGTCACTTGGACGATTCATGAAAGAATATTGAGGGAAGAGAGATTTCACATATAAATATACTATCTTGGACATCTTTTGTAATTGTGAGCACTCATTAAAATATGACATGTTAAAAGGTTGATGTTGGACAAGGAAGACAACGTAATGGGGTATGTTTTCTTATATCTGAAATAAAGTATATTGTCATGGATCATTCAACATGCTAAGCTTGCCTTTCCCCCTCATGCTAGCCAAATTCTTTGCACCAAGTAGAGATACTACTTGTGCTTCCAAACATCCCTTAAACTAGTATTGCCATGAGAGTCCACCATACCTACCTATGGATTGAGTAAGATCCTTCAAGCAAGTTGTCATCGGTGCATGCAATAAAAATTGCTCTCTAAATATGTATGATCTATTAGTGTGGAGAAAATAAGATTTATACGATCTTGTGATGTGGAAGCAATAAAAGCGACAAACTGCATAATAAAGGTCCCTATCATAAGTGGCAATATAAAATGACGTTCTTTCGCATTAAGATTTTGTGCATCCAACTATAAAAGCGCATGACAACATCTGCTTCCCTCTACGAATGGCCTATCTTTTATTCTTGTCTTATACCTTATGCAAGAGTCATGGTGATCTTCACCTTTCTTTTTTACATTTTATCCTTTGACAAACACATTGGATGTAAGGCATCATGAACTATTATTGTTGACATTATCCTTGAGGTAAAAGGTTGGGAGGCGAATCTATAAGCCCATATCTATCTCTCTGTCTGATTAAAACATTGAACCCATAAATATCATGTGAGCGTTAGAAATTGTGAAAGACTAAATGATAGTTGAGTATGTCAAGTTTGCTGAATGAAAGCTCTGACATAGACCCTTCCTGAAAATAAGATGAATTGTAATTGTTTGATGACTAATAACATGTTTTGTTAGTTTTCAAGAAAGTTTATGATCTATACTTTAACATGTGAATAGCTTGTTACTTGATCATGAGAAGTCCTATGAGTTGAGCTACTGTTGTGATATATAATGATGCTAGAAAAGGTGATTGAAATTACCATTGATCATACTTGTGCACCTGCTAGCATTCACACTTCATAAATTCTTTCTTTTATCATTTACCTACTCGAGGACGAGCAGTAATTAAGCTTGGGGATGCTGATACGTCTTCAACGTATCTATAATTTATGAAGTATTTGTGCTATTATATTATATGTTTTGGATGTTTATGGGCTTTACTAAACACTTTTATATTATTTTTGGGACTAACCTATTAACCGGAGGCCCAGCCCAAATTGTTGTTTTCTTGCCTATTTCAGTGTTTCGAAGAAAAGGAATGTCAAACGGAGTCCAAACAGAATGAAACCTTCGAGAGAGTTATTTTTGGAACGGAAGCAATCCAAGAGACTTGGAGTAGACGTCAGGGAAGCTTCGAGGAAGCCACGAGGCAGGGAGGCGCGCCCTACCCTCCTGGGCACGCCCCCACCCTCCTGGGCCCCTCGTGGCTCCCCTGACCGACTTCTTTCGCCTACATATGTCCATATACCCTAAAAACATCGAGGAACAGAATAGATCGGGAGTTCCACTGCCAGAAGCCTCCGTAGCCACTGAAAACCAATCTAGACCCATTCCGGCACCCTGCCGGAGGGGGTAATCCCTCTCCGGTGGCCATCTTCATCATCCCGGCGCTCTCCATGACGAGGAGGGAGTAGTTCACCCTCGGGGCTGAGGGTATGTACCAGTAGCTATGTGTTTGATCTCTCTCTCTCTCTCTCGTGTTCTTGAGGTGGTACGATCTTGATGTATCGCGAACTTTGCTATTATAGTTGGATCTTATGATGTTTCTCCCCCTCTACTCTCTTATAATGGATTGAGTTTTCCCTTTGAAGTTATCTTATCGGATTGAGTCTTTAAGGATTTGAGAACACTTGATGTATGTCTTGCATGTGCTTATCTGTGGTGACAATGAGATATCACGTGATCCACTTGATGTATGTTTTGGTGATGACCTTGCGAGTTCCATGAACTTATGCATAGGGGTTCGCACACATTTTTGTCTTGACTCTCCGGTAGAAACTTTGGGGCACTCTTTGAAGTTCTTTGTGTTGGTTGAATAGATGAATATGAGATTGTGTGATGCATATCATATAATCATACCCACGGATACTTGAGGTGACATTGGAGTATCTAGGTGACATTAGGGTTTTGGTTGATTTGTATCTTAAGGTGTTATTCTAGTACGAACTCTATGATAGATCGAACGGAAAGAATAGCTTCATGTTATTTTACTACGGACTCTTGAATAGATCGATCAGAAATGATAACTCTGAGGTGGTTTCATACCCTACAATAATCTCTTCGTTTGTTCTCCACTAATAGTGACTTTGGAGTGACTCTTTGTTGCATGTTGAGGGATAGTTATATGATCCAATTATGTTATTATTGTTGAGAGAACTTGCACTAGTGAAAGTATGAACCCTAGGCCTTGTTTCCTAGCATTGCAATACCATTTTTGCTCACTTTTATCATTAGTTACCTTGCTGTTTTTATATTTTCAGATTACAAAAACCTATATCTACCATCCATATTGCACTTGTACCACCATCTCTTCGCCAAACTAGTGCATCTATACAATTTACCATTGTATTGGGTGTGTTGGGGACACAAAAGACTCTTTGTTATTTGGTTGCAGGGTTGCTTGAGACAGACCATCTTCATCCTACGCCTCCCACGGATTGATAAACCTTAGGTCATCCACTTGAGGAAAATTTCCTACTGTCCTACAAACCTCTGCACTTGGAGGCCCAACAACGTCTACAAGAAGAAGGTTGCGTAATAGACATCTGGCGTGCCCCCTGCCTCGTGGACACCTCGTTCGTTTCTTGACGCCCACTCCAAGTCCTTTGGATCACGTTTGTTCCAAAAATCACGCTCCCGAAGGTTTCATTCCGTTTGGACTCCGTTTGATATTCCTTTTCTGCGAAACACTGAAATAGGCAAAAAAACAAAATTTTGCACTGGGCCTTGGGTTAATAGGTTAGTCCCAATAATAATATAAAAGTGTAAAATAAAGCCCATTAACATTCAAAACAGATAATATAATAGTATAGAACAATCAAAAATTATAGATACATTAGAGACGTATCAGAAAGAAGTAGGATCATACTTCTCTTGTTGAGGAACAACTTCGTCTTGGGGTATTGATCTTAATCCCACTCAACTCCATTGGTATTGAACTTTCATTCAAAACCAATACCTTGATTCTTCTGGTGCATTCCTTGCTTGCGTACAATTTCCTCAAATTGCTTACTCCCGTCAAGGCTCTTGTAGACACCTTTCTCTATAATTCCCTTCAATAAGCTATTTTCTTGCTCAAGTGTAACTTGGCTAAGAGACTCATTAGTGGAATCAAGAGAACTACTAGATGCAACAATATTGGATTTGACATGATTATTTTTACTACTAGAAGAAGAATCTTTCTTGCTCTTGTTGCTAGATTTTATTTGTGGCATATAAGTAGACAAGAGTAAACGCTTGGCAATGTAAGAAGAACTTTTCTTGCGAAGATCATCATTGATTGCTTTTAAGAACCCATGCTCTTACTCAAGGTTGAGTTTTTCAAAGCGTATCTTCTCATGAGTCTTTAAAATCTCTCGATGATTTTCCAAGGTAGTTTCATGAGCTAACTTAAGAGTGTTTAGTTCTTTAGTTATACGCTCAATCTCCTTATCATCATCATTCGTTTTATCTTAATTAGCATGATTAATAGCAATTTCATCATAGTTTTCATCACTAGAGTTGTCAACAAGTAAATCATCACCACCGAGCAAATCGTCTTCATCACTATTGAAATCAACATACTCGGGGTGTGATACCTTTGGGACTTTAGCCATGAAGTATCTTCCAATTCCTTCATTTGGTGAGTCAAATATGTCGTAGGAGTTGGTTGACACAAGTGCTAGACCGGCAACACCTTCATCTTGAGTATATTCGGAGTCGGAGTGATAACTTCTCTCGGAGTGATTGTCGGAGTCGGAGCCAGATACCCATTCACCAACATGAGCTTGATGTCTTTGTTTTGTGTAGCTCCTTGATGACTTGTCATTCCTTTCCGAATCCTTGCTTCTCCATGATGTTCTTCGCTTATAACGATCATCTTTACTCCTTCTTTCTCTTGGTGGTGATTCTTCTCTTCTACTTCTCCTTTTGGGTGAATCTTCTCTTTGTTTGTAGGGAGCCGTACACTCATTGGAGTAATGTCCAGGTCTTCCACAATTGTAGCAATTACATTCACGACTCGAAGATCTTTTGTCATTGTAGGACCTTGACTTGGAACTTCTTTCCTTGCTTCTACTCTTGTAGAAGTTGCTGAAGTTCTTCACCATTAGGCTCAATTCTTCTTAAAGGTTTGTTTCTCACTTGATGATGTAGAAGCATCACATGAGGCTTTGTAAGCACCACTAGACTTGTTGTGAAGCTCTTCCTTATCCTTGAGTGACATCTCATGAGCAACAATTCTTCCAGTGACTTTCGTTGGCTTAAGATCTTTGTAGTTGGGCATCATTTGGATCAATGTGCACACGGTATCATATTTTTCATCCAAGGCTCTTAGGATCTTCTTGATGATGAATCTATCGGTCATTTCCTCACTTCCTAAGCCGACAATCTCATTTGTGATGAGAGCAAGCCTAGAGTGCATTTCAGCGACACCTTCACCATCCTTCATTTTGAACTTGTCAAGTTGACTTTGAAGCACATCCAATTTGGATTCCTTGACGGAATCAGTACCCTCGTGCATATCAATCAAAGTATTCCAAATTTCCTTTGCATTCTCAAGACGGCTGATTTTGTTGAATCCTTCGGGGCACAATCCGTTGAAGAGGATATCGCAAGCTTGAGCATTGTATTGCAGCATCTTCAACTCTTCCGCGCTAGCTTCACGGTTCGGTTCTCTCCCATCAAAGAATTCACCTTGCAAGCCAATACACACAATAGCCCAAACGGCAGGGTTATGTCCAAGAATATGCATTTTCATCTTATGCTTCCAACTAGCAAAATTAGTACCATCAAAGTAAGGAACTCTACGGTGGTAATTTCCCTTGCTAGACGCCATACTCTCATAGGTTGTGAAACCAAGGCTATGATCACCAAAAGCTATGGAAATGAAGGCAAATGGAGACCAAAGCTTTGATACCAATTGTAGGATCGAAAGTATGTCTAGAGGGGGGTGATTAGACTAATTGACCAAATAAAAATCTAGCCTTTTCCCAATTTTAAGTCTTGGCAGATTTTAGCAACTTAGGATAAGTCAAGCAATCAACCTACACATGCATGTCTAAGAGTATAGCAGCGGAATGTAAAACATTGCATATGAAGGTAAAGGGAGGAGTTTGAGGGAGCAAACGCAATGTAGACACGGAGATTTTTGGCGTGGTTCCGATAGGTGGTGCTATCGTACATCCACATTAATGGAGACTTCAACCCACGAAGGGTAATGGTTGCACAAGTCCACGGAGGGCTTCACCCACAAAGCGTCCACAAAGAAGCAACCTTATCTATCCCATCATGGCCATGGCCCACGAAGGACTTGCCTCACTAGGGTAGATCTTCATGAAGTAGGCGATCTCCTTGCCCGTACAAACTCCTTGGTTCAACTCCACAATCTTGTCGGAGGCTCCCAAGTGACACCTAACCAATTTAGGAGACACCACTCTCCAAAAGGTAATAGATGGTGTGTTGATAATGAACTCCTTGCTCTTGTGTTTCAAATGATAGTCTCCCCAACACTCAATTCTCTCTCACGGATTTGGATTTGGTGGAAAGATGATTTGAGTGGAAAGCAACTTGGGGAAGACTAGAGATCAAGATTCATATGGTTGGAATGGAATATCTTGGTCTCAACACATGAGTAGGTGGTTCTCTCTAAGAAAATGAATGCTGGAAGTGTAGGCACATTCTGATGGCTCTCCTTACTAATGAAGAAAGGGTGGAGGGGTATATAGCCTCCACACGAAATCTAACCGTTACACACAAATCTCCAAACTCGATGGGACCGAATCATGAAACTCAGTCAGACCGATTTAGTTCAAAATGTGAACATTAGGCTTTTTGGTGGGACCGACATGTCAACACGGTGGGACCAATTTCATTAGGGTTAGGGCATAACGTAATCTCGGTGAGACCGATTACACAAACTCGATGGAACCAATTTTGGTAATAAGCTAACCAGATAGTTGGTTAGGCAAACTCGGTGGGACTGGATCGCTCATTTCGGTGAGACCGAAACGTTACGAAAGGGAAACATAGAGTTTGCATTGCGAACTCGGTGGAACCGATCGCTCATCTTGGTTGGACCGAAACGTTACGAAGGGAAACAGAGAGTTTGCAATCCCATCTCGGTGAGACTGCGATCCCTATCGGTGAGACCGAAGTGACTAGGGTTTCTGGCAGTGGCTATGTCAAGTGAACTCGGTGGCGCCGGATAGATCAAATCGGTAGGGCCGAGTTTGACTTTTGGTTTGGGACATATGTGGATATGAGAAAGTGGTTGAGGGATTTTAGAGCATATCACTAAGCATTTTGAGCAAGCAAGCGAATAAGCAACACCTCATCCCCTTTTAATAGTATTGGCTTTTCCTATGGACTCAATGTGATCTTGGATCACTAAAATAAAAATGTAGAGTCTTGAGCTTGAGCCAACATGTGTCCTTAGCATTTTGAGGGGTCCACGTTCCTAATCCATGCCATGTCAGTCCTTGAACTTTCTGAAATGATCATCTTGAAATAGCATGTTGTTAGTAATTACCAAAACCATCCAGGAATAGTTGCACTTTCAACCACTCGCTGCGAACAATGAAGGCGACCAACCCCACACCCGGTTCGTACAAGGACAACCAAACACAACAACACAACTACGACACAAAAAGCCTACCCAACATCGAGCCCCTCGCCGCGTCTCGTCTGACACTGAAGACCTCAGAAGAACGGGGACTCCAGCTTCCTTGGATTAGCCAGCGATGACCGTACATGGCGCCGGAGGAGAAAGATCCGGGCAGCGGTGAACACCGGAGGAGCGCATCATGGGACCTCGAGTCTCCCAGCACAATGCTCCCAACAGAGTAACAATCTCAAAGACGTTGCCATCGTGCCGATCCTATGGATTAAGGCTTTCGCCCCGGAGACAGCTGCCAATACGAGGTCGCGAGGAAGACGGCTTTGCACTCGGCGAAGCCTCCAGGAAGGTGAATGACACCCGCAGGTGCCATCAACGCTGGTCCGGCCACAACCGAACATGATTTTCATCTGTAGCGCTGCACATCTCCACGTCTCCAAGATCCCGACTAGTCCCGATCAGATGCCTCGCACCACCGTCACCGCAACAACTTACCATCGAAGCCCCCCTCACTGCCGAGGGAACAAGCCTAAAGCCATCACCTTCAACATCGACTAGGAGCCGCAGCAACGACCGAGCGGTGCAAAGCCAGTTCCGCCACGGTGGCCTTCACCCGCGCCAGGGGATTGCTACCAGAATGGATCTGACCCGCACCTCCGACCACACACCGGCACCCACACCGCCGAGGCATCGCCGCACGCCTCACACGGCAGCAACCGAACGCTCGTTGCCCGCCAAGACCCTTCCTGGCAAGGCCTCGCAGCGCCGCTGCCGCCATGGCTGCGCTCGCACCGCCGCCACCGCCCATGCCGGTGCACCACCTACACCCTCCATGCTGCTACGCTCCACGCAAGGATCCAGAGACAACCGCCGCACTCCCTGTCGTGAGCATCCCATGGATGCCGGTGAGCGCCGAAGACGCACCAGATCCGGGCCGAGATCCCTTGATCCGCGCTCCGCGCTTCGGGCGCCGCCAGCCAGCACCACCGACCCGCCGCTAGCCATCCACGGCCGGGAGCGAGTCGCTGCGGCGCCACCAGCCGCCTGCACCACCATTGTGCCCAGCGGCCATGGAGACCCAGCGTCACCACGCCTGAAGGTAGCAGCGATCAAATCCCGACCGGCCAGATTCAGATCCGGGACGAGCCGAATAGGACGAAGCCTGTGGCACCGGCCGCCGCTGCCACAGGCAGCACCACCGGACGGGGTTGCGCCACCACCACAGCCACCGCGTTGAGCCGCCGTCGGAACTTCGCTGCTCCATGCCGCCAAGCTTCACCCGACGAAGAGCGCCACGCCATGGCTAGAAGGAGGGGGGCCGCGCCGAGAAGAGACCCCGCCGCCACCGGCGCTGCCAGGGCTTTGCCCGGCAGCGGCCATCGGCGGCGGCGAGGAGGAGGGAAGGGACGGGGGGCGGCCGGCGGCGGAGTTCTAGGGTTCCCCCCGTGTTGCCTCAATGAGGGACGTGGGGGTCGGGAAGATCGTGAGATGCGCGGATGCGGCTAGGATGGGTCGGAAAAAAAACTTTGCCTTAGGAAACTTTAAAAACATGAATTACTAGTGTGAGCATAAATAGGGCCATTAATTAGATATCTCGGTGCTACGGGAGTAGAATTTAAATCCGCGCCTGCTATTATTATGTACTTACAAGGATTGAAATGAATTAATAATAACCATGCATGCATCTAATTAATAGGGCGGACGCACGCACAATGCGCAATGCGCGGGGTCACTGTATCTTGACCCATACGGCGACGCTGGGCACGTCCTTGGCGAGGACGTAGATGAGGTAGTAGGCAGGGGGCGCGAGCTCGGGCTTGCCGGGCGCGTCGACGGTGATGGCGTAGCCCTGGGGGTCGGCGATGAAGGAGGTGACGGAGAGGATGAGGAGGCGTTGGTTCATGGAGTAGCCGTGCGTGGTGAAGGGCGGCGCGTACATGGTGACCATGACGTCGGTCTCCACGACGGGGTCGAGCGGGGTGCGGAACCTGAAGGTGTACTTGGCCCCGTAGCGCATCCCCTCCCTGGGCAGCGAGTGGGGGTCGATGGCGGGGCGGTTGGCGACGTGCCTCCTCCCGTCGAGGTAGGGCGGGGTGAAGCGCTCGACGCGCACCTCGGTGGGGAAGTCGACGCCGCTGAAGTTGTAGCCCGAGTTGGTGTTTCCGCCGGCCACGAGCACGGTGGCGTCGGGGAGCACGGCGGCGGTGGAGTGGTAGACGCGCGAGATGGTGGACGGCGTGAGCGGCCGGAAGCGGGACCCCTGCGGCGCCGACGGCGAGTAGAGCAGCGGCGAGCGCACGGGCTGGCGCGCGAAGCCCCACCCCCCGCACCCCTTGGCGGCGCCGTTGAGCAGGAGCAGCTCGCCGTTGGGGAGGATGAGCATGTCGCCCATGACGCGTTGCACGGGCATTTCCTCCGTGGCCCACTGCGCGTCCTGTTTGACGAGGTTGATGCGGCCGCAGTCCTTGAGCGCCGGTCCGTACTGGCCGATCTCGCCGACCTTGAACGCCGTCTTGTTGGCGCCGCCGCAGATGATGACCTCCGGCTCCAGTTCGGGGCCTCCGTGGAGCTGCCTCCCGCGGAGGTCGAGCGGGAGCATGGCCGACATGGCGGACGCCGGGTAGTTGCGGGCTCCGCCGGGGAGCGGCGGGATGTCGCGGATGACGATCTCGGAGCGGTGGTCGAAGATGATGCCGCGGTCGTTGGCGAAGATGAAGAGGTTGCCGTCGGGAAGGAGGTTGACGAAAGGGTAGAGGTTGTTCTCCACGTCGTCGGTGGTGTCCCGGAGCAACGCGAGCGGCACGGACTGGTGGTTGAACATCCCGGGCTTGGGCAGGTGCTCGAAGGAGAATGCGCGGCGGCCGCCGAAGATGGCGAAGCGGCCATCGGGGAGCACCTGCTGGGTGGCGTACCACCGCCCTTCGAACAGGCTATATGGGTGCTCCTTCCAGTCACAGGTGTGGCAGGGCGAGAGGTAGCGGACAGTCCTGTCGCCCTCGAAGTAGCCCCCGGACTGCACGAGGTTGCCGTCCGCGTCGAACCCCCCGGCGGAGCACCAGGTGTCGGTGAGGATCTTGAGGGGCCGGACGGCGCCGGTGGTGTAGTCGAACTCGACGGCGTGCGCCCAGCAGTCGGTCTTGTGGCGGCGCGGGTCTACGCGGCAGTTGTCGAACCTGAGGCGCATGAGGGAGCGCCCCGTGGTGGCGGTGTCGAACATGATGGCGCGGCCGTGGCGCATGATGGCGAGGTGCATGGCGGAGACGCCGGAGTTGTCGCTGACGATGGTCCACGCGCCGTCGGGCTTGTCGTCGCGCACGGTAACTTTGATAGTCATGGTATCATGGGACGCCTTGCTGGGCTCGCCCAAGGGCGGCACGCGCGTGAGCCCCATGGTGTTGGGCTGCGCCGCGCCCGTCTCCTTCCGCTCCGTGCGGGGCGGGGGCGGGCTCTTGGTCGCCCCGCCGCCGAACGGGTCCAGGTAATCGCTCTCCGGGCGCCCGCCGAAGATGTTGAACGGGTCGAAGAGGGCCTCGACGCCGAGGAAGGAGGCGAGGAGCGCCATGGCGAGCACGCCGGCGCGGAGGAGGGAGGAGGACCGGGCCATGTCGCCTCCTTCCCCGATGAGCTCGGCCGACCTCCTCGTTCTTGATTGGGACGGGACGGGACCTGCGTATAGCTCCGCGTGGCGTTGCCGACGACGGTAGCTCCGGCCGGCAAGCGCGTGCGGCTGACTGAGCTAAAATTGGGTCGCCGCGCGTGGCCGTTCTCCATTAATAGCGCGGGAGCGTGCAACGACGACGCGCACGTTCAAATATAGCCGCTTATTAGCTTTTGTGCGTGTTTGTTCTGCGGTTTCGACTTTCGAGACGCGGCTGGGCGGGCCTCAAGTGGACGTGGTTGGTTGAGGGACCTGAAAGTAGCGGGCCGTTCATGGGCCGTTCATTAACCAAGATTTACCCCTAAAAAAACCATTAACCAAGAAAGTTGCTAAAAATACCCTCAAAACAAAGTTGCTAAAAGTAAACAAGAAGGTGACATGGCTGCAGTATGTGACATTTCCGATTAAAACGCCAAATGAAAATATAATGTAAACTTGCACCTTATTCAGCAAAGAATATAAAGAAGGTGAATAAAAAGTGCGCTTTGCTTCTTTTTTCCCCATGGCAAACTAAATTTGTACATTCTAAAACATAGCCGAACCCCAACTTAACTAGAACCCCCTATATTAGTAATATAGATAGATTGTTTGTGTAAGCCATGGTCTGCAATTTGCCAGTGTACATACGTACGTTCATCCGAGCCTAACTGCCTTTTTTCACTCGCTTATTACTACCACAGTCTCTCATGTTGGGAAAGAAATTATTTCGAGAAACACCGGTTACAATGTGTGTTGCACACACATACCCACTCATGCCACAACTGCACATGCATTCACACAACGCCTGGCTGAAAACTAGATGAGATCGAGTTCGACTACATTAATGAGACATGCATCAAATCGTTAAACCTAGGGTTTGGTCCCTACTGAATGGAAGTATCACAATCCTTCTAACTATCCATTTTTAATTATGTTGAAAAACAAACTTACACTGTGTGAGTTGTTCACATAAACTACACGGGTATGCGATGATTAGACAACAATTAAGATTATATGTTTAGCTAGACTAGCATAGTTTAAGTTAGCACTGCCATTAAAGATGCATCCAACGTCCAGAATGTACGGATCCATCAATGAGATTGTGTGTACGTTAATTTGGATTTGCTTTTCCAGCATGCATACAAATATCCATGCTAATTTCTCTCGGTCCATGCTCTCTCTCGGTCCATGCTCTCTCTCTCTCTCAAGTAGGATTTTGATAACATCGAACATATACACTATAGCCCTGCCTAGCAAGACTTATTGTACTTGCTGTTAGGGGATATCGACATTCACAAGTGTGTGATACTTTGTACCTCAAGAAACGTGTGTGATATATTTTTGACATGCATTGCTGCATTTCCCACAAAAAAATGTGTGCATTGGTACATGCATGCACCTTCAGTGTTCCAAAATCCCATGGCTCATAACAAGATGATGCGGCATGTTTCGATGGATATCTCTATGCAAGCATGAATTATCCATTAGATCGTGGAGGCACTATTCTAGGA
Organism: Triticum dicoccoides; assembly: GCF_002162155.2. Classification (NCBI taxonomy): domain Eukaryota; kingdom Viridiplantae; phylum Streptophyta; class Magnoliopsida; order Poales; family Poaceae; genus Triticum; species Triticum dicoccoides. The sequence goes on from NC_041380.1 coordinate 570,700,429, forward strand.
AAAAACCAACGTGATGCATATTGTTTCAAAAATTCATCTGAGCATCTATGCAGTTTGTGACATTCTTTACTCTATTTGGAAGTTCATCCAAAATATCCTATTTAAGCAAGATTATTCTAGTTTTTTACCCTTTTTAATCTTTCCCCCACTAGCGGTCGTCGGTCCTATGCTGAGATTGACTCCAGTTCAGAGGCACATTTGCATGAGAAGCATCTGACGTGGCACATGGCACTTGGGGCATGGTTCAACCCGAGTTGGTCACGCGAATTGGCCATATTCTCTCATCTTCTTCCTCATTTCGTCACATGGGAGTTGTAGAGCAGCGATGAACCCAAGGTGGGTGAAAAGGCGCTGTGAGCGGGTAATCATTGACTATCTTCGGAGGGAGAACGCGCATGCAAGTGAGGTAACTCATTTCCCTCATCCACATTAGCAAGTGCCATATGCCGGCTTGTAGTTTAGGGTTGCTTCAGCACCAACCGAAACCGGCGTTGTTGCTTCCGCTTCCAAATACGTATCTCATGTCAAGGTAGGTCTGGTCCGGTGTGAAATGAACTTATATTCTATGGTTGGACCGGGTCGAGGGACCTGCTAGCTTAACTAAGTCACAGTAGGCCTCATTTTCTGCACCGGATCTGACTCAACACGCTACATGCGACAACCTCGCCAGACATAATGGGGCAAAACTTTAAAAGGGACACAAGCTGAAATAACTTATTTCAGACGAATTTCTGTAAATGGGGTAAAAAATGTCATAAACTCAATCTTATATGGTACAGAGTGGAATTTACTTGATAATTAAACATAAAAAGACGCAAAGCGTCAATCTCAGCATGATTGGGAGCTTAGCTACAAACAAATCTAACTTCCAAAGGTGCACAAAACAAAGCCATGGCCGGAGACAACACTTACCTATGCATCCTTCACCCATCCCATGAGTGTTATATACTACCTCCGTCCAGGTGTATAGGGTATACACGTAATTCTAGGTCGATGATTTAGCTAGCTAAATATGTATGTATTATATGTGACAAAAAGAATATGTTTAGAAACTACATCCGCATATGTCCAATAATATGCTTTTGATAACATATACACATATTTAGTTAGTCAAATTGATGACCTAGATCTATGCGAATGTCCTATACACCCGGACAGAGGAAGTACATTTGTTCTCCTTTGTGTACATGTCATGGATGCATGGGGCTTAGAAAAGGTCAAAAAGATAATATCAAATACCACGTAGGTATATTCATAAGAACGTCGGAGCATATGCATGTAAAGTGCTTCCTAGCAGCATGCAAATTTCCACATGATTTCATAGGGAATTTTTTTTCAAACAACGAAAGACCTTTTTGAGCCAGGAGTGCTCCTTAGCATGATTACGATATTAAGATCACCAGCAATATTAAGATCGAGAACAATCGACGCCCATAGTACTGCACCAGAATATACGTACCTTGTCATCATACAACAATAGCTAGGTGCAAAAGGCAGCGGGATCAGTGGCCTAGGTAGACCAGCTGCCCTATATATCCTTGTGATTCTGCGCCATATATTCTGAAACCCATGGCCGTAGTGTGCTTATGTCTGTACAAATTAACTAGCTAGCTAGCCAGCATCCATCGCCAAATCAATCACAATCCAATATATGCATGAGAATTAAACACACCGCGCGACAAAGCTCTCCGCTTCGTGTGGCATCATATCCATTAATATGCAAGGAGCATGCACATGTTTAACCAGGTGGGATCATAGCTTGAGCTCAAGGTCCACATCATCCAGGTTCGTACTCGCCGACGATGAGTCTACTGTCGCCATTTGATTTAGGTCTAGCTGTCCCATGAAACAAATGGAGTCAATATAAATTTTCACAACAATTAACAGCTTGTATGTGAGCAAATGTAAATTTGATTGTATCTGAGTAAATTCCACAAAGGGTCATGTGTTGGACTGGGTTTAAGGACATCATCACCACATTTAGCAGCAAAAAATCTAGGGACTGGTTTATTTAATACCATGCCAGTAACCGTGCACTCATGCAAGCATGTTTGGACGAACATAACCGGAACATAAAGCAAGTGGTACTTTCGACAAATAGAAGTGTAATTTCTTATGGCATTTTCTTACCTATCTTCAATATTATTGACGTTGAAGGAAACTGGATAAGACATTTTGCATCTCAAGAAAGACTATTGTATATTGAATCAAACATATACTACATGCACAAGGAAACTTTAAGCCCGCATATGTCAACCATCAGAGAATTGATGTTAGATTTAAAACTTTATTCAAAAGAAATACTCCCTCCATCCCAAGGAGTAAATGACACACACAT
>NC_041380.1:570703127-570761562 GCF_002162155.2 Triticum dicoccoides
GCAATCCCGAAAAATAAGCTGTACAGGTACATACAAAGCACGCACAAAAATCTGATGTATACCAAATAAACTTAGAGGGCAATTAGGAGTGGGAAAAACATTTAAGAGGCTACAGATACATTGTGTTGAGTAAAGAATGGTACTCCCTCCGTTCCTAAATATTTGTCTTTCTAGACATTTCAAATGACTACTACATACGGATGTATGTAAACATATTTTAAAGTGTAGATTCATTCATTTTGCTCCGTATGTAGTCATTTATTGAAATGCCTAAAAAGACAAGTATTTAGGAACGGAGGGAGTATATTATTTGTCCAAAACCAATTAGGTGAATATTTACGAAATTAGTTGAAGATTACGTAAGGAGCAACAAAAAGTATCTCATGCATGCATATATCTAACTCATGCTTTTTATATTGGTATGACAATATAGATATACTTCATGATTTTCGATGTAAATTCTGGTGCAGCATGCATCATTTAGATATATTATCCATGACGGTGTAAATATACTTCCGTATACCCACCGACCTCAGGTTCGAAGAGAGGCAAAGTGTGGTCGCTACCCGAATGAGGGTAATGTGTTGCACCATAGGTAGTTGCTCCATGGTAATTCGACGCTGATCTGAAGGTTAAATAGATGAACGATTAATCATATAATTAATTCTGTTTGGGGCATTTGCAGTTTAGATCGTACGTGACCTTGCATTGGACACAGGCTAGTACTAATAGATACCTGATGATGGGAGTAGTTGGGGATTCGCCATATCTCATGTCTCCTGATCTCCATCCATTATAGGCCATCTATGTATGTTACAATACACATGCATGTCTGGTTAGGCAGCACACACCGGGCATAAGATATGCAGGATGCATGATGATAAGGCTATCACGTGCATGGGAGAATAAAATCTGATCTTTGGTTGCAATGATACTCTTGTTCTTCCCTGCGGATTCACACGTATACATATACAAAAAGGTTCTAACATAGTGTATCATATTATCGTGCATTATTGATACAGCTAGCACATGCTACTACTAGAAAAGTATTGCTGGGACGATTTAAAGCATCAGAACAAAAATTAAAGGGAAATTTACATAATTAATATAGATTTTCTGTCCAACTTTTCCCGATCTTGTTGGGTGATCGCTGATTTTTTTGTTACTAAATTGTGTTTAGTCAACTAAATTATCAAAAATGAATGGACAATCATTAACGTAGCCATGGATTAAGGCGATAACAATGATTAACCGAGCAATATTCTGTTAATATGAAATCGAATCTTAGCATCTATATGAAGTACTTGGTTGATACACTTCGTGACGAATTTAACTCCCAGTTCAGAAAAAATGTATATACCAGAAGATTTCGTTGAGTCCGGTACAATGGTATATAACATATATTGATGTTAATAAACAGCAGCCATTCACTCATCTCTGGACTTCTGTGGTGAATAAATAAATTTATCTGAAAGAAATATGTCCATATAAATTGATTTCACCTACGAGACTGTGTCGATGATCAAACCACACTTACATTTGTCATACAAAACAACTGCACGTACGATACGATTCAAGTACGACACAAAATCGGATGGTTGCCCGCAATTTGCACTAGCATTTGAACGGTCTGATGAGTAGCGGAAGAAAATTGTGCGGAAAAGATCATATGTATAGCATGGCTCTTTGTGATAAGATTGAGGAAGCACTGTATTATGTGTAATCAACCAAACTATCCAAAATGAATGAACATGCATCTTTAATCTAGGGAGCCATCTAAATTAACCTACCTACCGGTAACATACATCAGGCAACGTTTTGGTAAGTGTGAAACCAACTGCTAGCATGTATAGTACAGTACTAGATGCACTTGGTGAAGAACTTAATCCTCAGTTGAGTAAAATTGCACATACCATAAGATTTGGGTAGAACGGGTAGGTCGATGAAACGTTGGTGTTGTTAGCATGGAAGGAGGAGGACGGCGAAGACGGCAGTGAGTAGTTCAACGACGACCGTGCATCTTCCTGCTCGATCAACCAATCAAATCCCCAAATCATACCAAATCAGAAACTATGCACCTAATAGACATGTCTTGACGAGATCAGACACCCCGGTTAATGGACATAACACAAGTAATTAAGCATCAAGCTAGCTACTTCGTGCATGAACATGCGATGAGTAATTACCTGCAGGTTGAAGCTACCGGTTCCGTGGATCGACGACGACGGAGGTGGCTGTCCGACGAGAGGAGGGTGGTTCTGGTACGCGGCCATTTCGGCCTCCAACCTGATCTTCTCAAGCTGCGCGACGCCGAGGCCCCGCTGCGGCTGCCTCGGCTTGTCGACGGCGGCAGCTCTCTTGCCCCTCCTGGACCCCGATCCCGACCCCGACGACGAGGAGGAGGATCTCCCCCTGCCCCACTCCATGCTGTCCCCAAAGTTGCTTGCACTCATGGCCTCATGGGATCGTACCCAGGTATAGCTACCAACAGACAAGACCTAGGTAGGAGACGACCCAGAAATGGGGGCAGGAAAAGGAGGTGGAGGAAAAGGGGAAGCTGGGTGGTGTCGAGAGGGCCGGCCACTTAAAGTGAAAGGGAGAGATCGCCTTGCACGCCCAGTATCGATCCCTCTTAATTATTAAATGGAGACTCCAGGCTGCCTAAACGAAAGCTTGATTTCATTATTTATGTTAAGATAGCTATATATAGTGCCATGGCCTTGATGTGCTAGTTTATGCAATCGATTGGTACCATGTGACCCAAACCACATTAACGAAAGAAGAGTCAAAAGGAGTTCAGATCAGAGACAATCCCCTAATTAAAATCCAAGTCTTAAGTAGTTCAATTTCCACTACTTTAGACGATTGGAGGATCATACCATTGCATACAACCATATTTTCTTTGTGTGCATCCCAAGGCTCCGATGTGAAAACAGCAAAAAAAGCCATCACCAAGTGGCTAACATTGGGGAAGCTCGCCACCACAAGAGCACACCACAGACAACGAAAAACATGGATGCACCGCTACAACCTACCCACACACAAGTCTCACAACAACCAATATGTGTAACATCAACCCTAAAAAAAACATGTGTAATATCAAATTGAGCTACCCCATTTCTCGTATTTATAGACAACCAAAAGATAATTTTAGGGCACAGAACGATATATTGTTCATGTGCCGCCCCAGGCTATGAGCCGAATATGGCGGACATATACCAAAAAATTGCAAATTCCTGTAGTCACTATTATAGATTAAAATTGGGGAAGCTCACTGCACGATGATCGACCTATCACTCATATCAAACAACATGGATAGAATTGGGGAATTCCTATAGAGCTAACGATCGATTTCTTTAATAGTGTCTTCAGCATGGCATATCTAGCCTTTTTGCAAATTCTAAAAATATATTATACTGCCTATTTATATCTTGTTGTACTCTCTCATATCCACTAGCAACATGAGGCTAATTTTGCATACACATGTCATACATCCAAGAGGAGCCTATGAGATTTTACAGGAAATATTATTCATATGGGCCGAGGGCCCATAATTCCTAGTAACACTAGTATATGCCTAAAATGGCATGGAAGAAATTGTCAATAAAGAGTTTACTTTTACATATCGCGACCGCTGGTGATCCTCCCAACGTCAGCCCTTCCGCCATCAGAAACGCAAGCATGTGATCATTGGAGGGATTTCTGTTTTGTACACATATATATCGACCGCAGCCCCCACCATAATGAAAAGTCAACAAAATCACATCGAGAAAAGATGGAACTTAGCCAATGAAATGTAGGGAATAATCCAGACTTTTATTATTGGTGATACTAGTAGCTAGAAGGAATTGTGCCCCTCAAGCGTGTAACACATATATGTACGGAATTTTCTCTTTATGGTTATAATCTATGTTTTCCACGGGTACCTTTATTTGCTCAGATATGATCGTGGGGGAGATCTTTGTCATCAGTGTGACACGTTGATTAGACCACCAGGAATTGTGACAGGGGGCCTCTGGGAAATATTGTTGGCGATCTCGGGGATCAGAAGCTTCGCTGGGCGCACGGATGAGACACTGGTTCTGAATCAGCAGCACCGTGGACGTGATCACTGTTTTAGGTGGAGAGGATCGTATCTTCCTCGATCGAACACACAGCCACACATATTTTTATATTGGCTTATTAATTATTAGTTGGCCCAGTGCAACTATCACATTAAAATAAAGTTTCGTACGGACATTAGAAATTATTTAAGTGATAGTATTTTTGTGAAAGGGCACGCCAATATGTCTAATATAAAAGAATATCGTTGGGCCCCATAGTTGTTGCAATATAAATCTTTTATGCACATAAGAACAGGATATACGCAAACTCTATAAAAATATATACGTACTCACATGAGTTTTTTCATAATACTCACTTTGGGGTATCTAGTAACTACCGATGAAGTATATTAAAAATGATTAAAAAGGTATTATCAATTCATCTATCTGGTATGAAAAAAATTACCATGTGACCAACAGAATAAGCCTTCTCTTTCCTCCTCTAGAAGAAAATATCCCAATCTTTCCTCCTCTCATCGGCGCCGCCACCAGTCCGTCTAATCTCCGATGGCCTTTGGTCCATGAAGGTGTGGAGGACCTCAACGCCCCACCGGCGGGAGGGACCCCATTCTCGTTCTTGTTAGGTTCATTGTCTTACTTGGGGCTGTGTGCCGCCGGTAATGTCCCTCAGTAGGAATAATCTCTCTCATGTTCTATTCCCGTCCCGATGGTGAGTCTAGCGTCGCCGGAGGGCGTGTGGAGGTTTGTCCCCGTCGGATCTTGCGGGATTCGGTCCGTGCTGGTCTTCACTGGATCTGTTTGGATGCGATGTTCGTTCATCTTCGTTTGGGTGTTTACAGGTTTGATCCGTCCGATCTATGACTTTCTTCATCGATGATGGTTACTGCTCTAGTGTGCTGGTCCTATGGGGCCTTAGCACGACGACCTCCTAATTGTCCGCTACAATAAGACTTGCCCAGCTCTGGTGAGGGAGGGGCGATAACGCGGCTTGGACTCGCTCCAGTATTTGTATTCGTCGCTAGGTGGTCCAAGAACCTGGTTATAATTTTTATTACCTCTGGTATTCTTTGTACTGTCATGATTGAAGATGAATAGATTGGAAATTTATCACGCGAATAATCATTTGCCTCATATGTTAGGAGTGGGAGTACATACTCCCGGACGTATTAATTTCTGTTGAGTTCTAGATAAGTAATTAAGCTTCATACCATCAATATACAAACATATCAAACAACATAAGGAGCTGTGGGCAGCTAGCTACATAACTTTGCTTTGCTATGAAAAAAATACTGATCAAAAGTTAATCAAGTGCCAGCTAAGCAGTTTGTCCACCTGAATTCCGTCTAGTTGCACTAACCACTAAGGACCTTTTACATTTGTGCTCTCCGCCATGCTTGTTGATTAAGTTAGTTTGTGCCGAGCCTCATTAGTAATACATTTGAGTTTATCAATGCATTTATTTGTTATGCCTTTTAGCAACATGAAAAAAAGTTTAGAGAAGTCGATGATCCATTACTCATTAACACCTTATTTTACTTTATGGCACAATAAAATAAGTATGCAATAGTCGATGCCATCAGAACGATGCCTGAACATGGAGTTGTGGGTGGTCGGCGGTATTTCGATTTTTCTTACATATTTAAAAGTTTCAAGAAAATAAAAAATATTTATGTGAAAACTTGTATGTGTTCATTACTCATATTTTTTTAGCGAACCATACTTGGACTTTATGTTTTATGTAGTGTTCATTACTGATCTTTGTAATTTTGTTTGAAAATATTGACATTTGTATGCTATTCAGAAAAGAAATGATGCATGATTCTGAGTTAATTAAAGAACAGGATATTGTGAGTTGCACCTAGCCAACATCGATTCTTCTCTAAATCCTTAAAGGGGACAGCACCTAATCCTTGGTGCATTGAGATCTTAATTGCTTATTCCTTGCGATCTAATATTTTTCTAGGGGAGAGACAGTGATCGTACAATTAAAGTGGTCGATTGGAGTTCTAAATAAACGATTGATTATAAAACAGCAGCACGCCATGCATGCTCCTCCATAGTTTAGCAGATTGCGGCTATTTTTTATTTTTATTTGGCCTAGACTTGGGTTAGGTGCAAGTAAACTTGGCTTACAGAGCGCCCCCCTGAACCACAAAAGAAGCTAGCTAAAGCATACATTTGTTTGGAGACTTCTTCGTTGAAGCTTGAGTCCGGCTGGCCTCCATGTGTACAACAAAAGATAAAGGCAGGCAAAATATATTCTTTTTGAGACTTTGGCCATGCATGCATGTTGTTCTGCCATCTTTCCGCTTATATCAAAAGCATGGTGAAATTGTACTACATGTGTTTCTTGATTAGCCATATGTCTTGATCTCACAAGCACCATAGTTAATTAATGGTCCTCTGCCATATCTCACGCTAATAAAACTCTTTGTATATGGACAAACAAATTTTGAAAAGAAGCACGCGAAAGGGACAGAAAGCAGAAAAGAATCGAACGCTCTCTGCCTTGAAGACTAGATTAAGGAAGAAAAACTCAGAATCGTTAGCTAGCTAAGCATTGATTAACAGCTAATTAATCTGTGACGCCTTAGTTCCATCCACTGTGGTTCATTATTAATTTGATCTGATGGTGTCGTGTGGTAGCTAGCTAGCTAGCGCCTTAAGATATAATATACACCGATGGATCAGTTCATTCGTGCCATCAATCAAGTCAACTTTAATATCCACAGAATCTAATCAGAATTAGCAGCTCACCGTGTTGAACGTGGCATCTTTGAAGCGACTATTCCGGGCTGATTTCTGCCTGTATCCGGTAGGCTAAATGGATCTTTTCTGCACGTCGTGATTCTCGACAAGCCTAGTTAAAAACCTTCCTTCTAGGATCTCCTTTGCACCTAGAAGGTATAAAAGATATTGCCATTTAAGTAAGTGAGATATTTTTCATTTTCTTTCGAACTGGTCAGAAGGAAGAGTTTCTATTAACAGTAACTGTGTAGGTGCGAAGGATGTTCGGCCATTCGAACTGAAATATGGAAAGGTCAGTTTTCTTCTCCTTACGCTGCAATAATGTTGTTGTATTCTTACCTAAAATTTTACAGCCTCCATTCAGGTTGATAGCCCCACGCATATTTGAAGCTAACTTTATTATTATTATTATTATTATTATTATTATTATTATTATTATTATTATTTTGGTGCTAACTTCATGTCATTCAATTAGTATTCATAAGAAGTTTTCAACGGTATAAATTTTATTGCACATAACTCATATATTACTGAATTGTTACGAATATATTTTCAACCCGACTCCCGTGTCGCTCCCCGTGAGCAGCCCGTGAGGAACCCTAGCCGGCGCCCCCAACCACCACACTTTAGTTTGCTCATATTGCTATGCATTAGAAATGAAGGATGGACGGGCATTTAGAGGGTGCGGTTGGATGGTCGGCTCCCGTATTCGTGTCTGTTGATTGATCCAGATCAGTCCATGGACAAATAGTGTGTCCGTTTTAGGGATGGCTTTGGCCTAATATTCATGAATTATGATATAAGGACAAATTATGGATTCTGAAGTTTGGCTAATAAATTATTTGGTTACGAAGTGGCAGTTGATATAGTTGATCGATGAGTTTAGGTAATTCTAATCTGAGTTCAGCTCAAAGGAAAGATTATACAACTTGTACTTATCGGAGCATGGGTTTGAAATCCGTTATGCTAAAAGCAGATTGAATCCAAAAATTTGTGAACTTTTCAAATCCGTTATGCTCGAAACAATTCCCTGCACGCACAAGTACTTATGGGAGCATGTTTTCTCGCCTTTTTTCTTTCAAATCTATGAACCTTTTCAATTTGCAAACTTTTTAAAAATTCATGAATGTTTCTTCAAATTCATGAAATTTCTGTGAACTTCTTAAAAGGCATGAACTTTTGCCAAATCCATAAAATTATTCAAATGCACTTTTTTTCAAATGACAGACATTTTTTTCAAATACAAAAATATTCTTTGAATGCTCGAACTTATTTTCAAACCCCATGAACTTTTTTGAACTTGTGAATTTTTACGAGTCCACCAACATTGTTTCAAAACCCGCAAACATTTTTTAGTGCGCCAACTTTTTTTCAAATCCATGAGTATTTAACTTGAATTCCTGATTTTTTGAAAATTTATTTTCTTTCGAAAAATGTCAATGGACAACCCATCAACGATTAACCGAGCGACCAGAAACTGATGTATGTGAGAGACTGTCTTGAGTCGTTGTTGGGCCAGCCCACCAAGATGGGTGTGTAAGCGCCATGTACGCAACCAGCGTATAAACTTGAGAGCAACTAAATAAAGGCTATCCCTTTTGTTGGCTGAGCGCGCACCAAGTGGTGTGTCCAGCCATCGCCACATGCCATGTGGTGGGTGTTTTCTATGGATTTTATTTTTATTTTTTCTGTACATATTTTCAACTTTTAGATGGATTTTTCGGCATTTCGATTTACTCCTGGTTTCCCCCTAGTTTTTGGAGAGAAAAAATTTGCGAAACTTTTTTTGGGTGATTTTTTATGTGCTTCCATGAGATGCACAGATTTGATTTTTGTGGAGGCACATTTTTTTTCCGCCAGAAGCACAATTGTGCTTCTCGGAAAGAAAAAAAATCCTAAATTTCTTTTGCACATTTTTCCTACTTCCATGAGAAGCATAGATTTGCTTCTCATCGAGGCACATATTTGTTTCCGTGAGAAGCAACTATGCTTCTTCGAAAGGAAAAATAATCACGAAATTTGTTTTGCGCGAATTTCTTTCTTTCGCGGAAGCACATATTTTCTTCCTGCAAAGGCAGTTGTGCTTCTCGAAAAGGGAGAAAAATTCAAGAATTTTTTTGTGTTTCCATGAGAAGCACAATTGTGCTTCATGGAAAGGGAAAGATAGCAAAAAAGAAAAAGAAAATCTTCCATGTGAAGCATAGATCTACAACTCGTGGAGGCCTAGACATGTGCTTCTCAAAAAGGAAAAAAAGTGGAAAGAAAAACCATACTTCCAGCTTCAGGTTTTTTCTTCAGTTTTTTCATGAAAAAAGTTCATCAAAACATATTAACATGGGATTTTAGTTCAAAGATCTTGATGCAAGAAATCCAACGACGAAAACAGTCCGGGATTTGGACATAGGGTTCAACTGATAATTTTTCTTTTTGAAAAAAATAAATTATTATAAAAAGAAATCCTAGGTTGCAACAACTGACGCACATGTCAGCGTCTAAGAAGATGAGAGTTACCTTTGCGGAGATAACCCTTAAAAGCATCTTTAGCTGACCCCGTATAATATCGACCTGTAAAACTTGTTTACAGTTCGCTGTAGATCTGATTTACAGGGTGAATTCCTGCGCTGTAGATCAGATCCTGTATATGAAATTGTAAAATAAAAAAATCGGGGGAGAAATTTGTAACGACATTGATCATACATAGTTCAACGCGGCGGCGCGTCAGCCTCGAGCTTGACGGCGAGCGGCCTGAGCTTCTCCGGCTCTCTCTTGACCGGAGTGAACCGCGAGCTCTCCGCGGTAGAGGAGCCGGAGGAGGCGTGGCGGCGGACTACGAGCTCACGCTCATACCCATCGAGCTCGCGACGTTCGAACGCCGGCTCCCGTAGTTGAGCCACCTTCCCCCTCCCCGCGCTTCCGTGCAACGTCGGATTTGCGGCAGCGGCGACGCTCCTCGTCATCCCCACTGCTTCCGTAGCCATCTATGGGTCGCTAGGCCTTTTTTAGGCTCGCCGGCGACAAGACATTGAGGCGGAGGAAGAGGGGAATCATGGCGGAGCGGCGGCGGAGACGGATAGGGTTTGACCCGTATCCGAGGGTGAAACCGTATATATAATGGTGGAGAGGGACTTTTTCCGGCCACAGTAAAGTTTTTACAGATCGGGCTCGGAATACGGTGTTTATTCTCGTTAGAAAAATGGTCAAACCCATATACTCGCCGAAATTATACGGGTTTAACCTTTTTACGGAGTCTGCTAGAGATGCTCTAACAAGTGATTTCGTGTAAACGGTGAGGAGCAGTCCCATCCACCACCTCCGTCTTAAATACCTCAAAACGTAAAACACTCTACCTCTCTTGCTTTTGGAAGCTAACAACGCTTCAGGCGCTCATTTGTTAGCATAACGCTCGTGTGTACTCTAGCCGTTCGCGGCCCATATTGAAGTTTGCTCGTGGTCTCGGCTGCCCGTGATGAACTATTGCGCCGCCATTAACTTTTCTAGCTCGCCAGACTACGTTAGCTCGCTGGTTCAGAAATATAGCATACCATTTTCATATATTTAAAATACTTAAATTTTATACAATGTTCATTGGTTTAAAAAATGTTCATAGGTTGAAAAATATACAAATTTAAAAAATAACATGAAATCAAAAAATTCATGAAATTTAAAATATTCCTTAAATTAAAAAAAACTTTGTATATTTACAAATGACTCACAAATCTAATAAATGTTAATGAATCTGACAAAATGTTCCTAAATTGTAAAGAAATATTCATGAATCTACAAAAAATGTTCGCACATTTCATAATATTAATGTATTAAAAAGTATTCATGTATTTGAAAAAGTTCATAAATTTGGGAAAAGATGAATTGAAAAAATATTATTTTTTTAAAGAAAAATGAACCTGAAAATTAAACGAAAAACTAAACAAAACCAATGTTAAAACGCAAAAGAAAAAGAAACGTAGATCGGTAACTTCTAAAAGCTTTCCAAAACCGATCAAAGCCGGTTGACCCACCTAAAGGAACGGAATGTTGAAGCCATGTGCACCCTGTACCGATACAACTCAATTTGGTGGCGAAAATACTAGACTTACGTCTAGTCATGCAGTTTTTTTCGTAGTGGAGTTACATACTGACCTGTCCTATTTTTACTCGTCTTATTAACTGACCGCTCCTACTTTGCTACACCTACAATGATTTAGGGGTGATGGGATTGCGTAGTGATATGGAAACTTTTAATTGGAGACTAGTAGGATGTGGGCCCACTCTAAAAATGTTGGGCGGTCGGTTGGTTAACTTTTTTATCATAAGAAGGGCCGCCCCCTTTGATTTTCATTAAACAAAACCATATGGTTCAGTAACAGCCTAAAGCAACAAACTGTTAGAAATTAAAACATAACTAACAGCTTGGTCACAAACGACCATAGCAACAAGAAGAGTAGCAAAAGCCATGCTCACTGATGATAAAACCTTAGAGCTATAGACTATAGACCAAGTCTTAGACCACAAAAGAAAATAGACCAACGAGATAACAAGCAAACAAGTCTTAGACAACACCAAAAGCAAAGAACTAAAGCAATTCTGCGAAAAATGCATGTTATTAGCCGCAGCAAAGTGAAGTAGTCACAAAAACATCACCCAGAGCCAGAGCATCTTCTACGATCTTCAGCCACTGCCCTGCGATGCCTACAATTCACTTGCTACTTGTTCTAACAGCCTTGCTCCCAACATCAGAACCTCTTTGGTTGCCTCCTTTATCTACAAAATAGACAACCTAGTGATCCAAACGAAAATGAGCTTGATGAGAATCATGGGGTCAATATTTTTTTTGTTAAATATCACACTAGTCCTGTATTTCCACAAAGTCCAGAATATTGCAAATACATCAACCAAAAACATTTTTTGTTATCCTTTGAAAAGCTTCTAATCCAGCTTCCAAAGCAATGTTCAACAAAAATATGAATTGTGTGCAGGTTAAAAGAACATTTCAACAAGCTTCACACAAGGGTAGCAGCAGAACATCAAAATAATAAATGATATATTGTTTCAACTTGCCGAAAAAGACACACATTTTACTACCCTTCCATCCCCTCCTAAGGAGTGATTCCTTGGTTAGTATGTTTTTTGGAAATAAGCCAAAGAAAGACTTTGGTTTTTGCAGGCACTTTGACCTTCCAAAGAAATTTCTGTTGAAATTTACAATCTGCCTCAATGAGCTTCCTATATAAGGAGTTGACAGTAAAAAATATATCAGTAGTCAAAGTCCACTTAGGATCATCTTTGCCAGACCCCATTTCAATTCTTTCACATCCCAGTTTAAGATTTCTCCATAGTTCCAGTGTTTCCCCATGCAATATTGTTCTAAATCTAAAACCTTCCCGTCCTATATGAAGTGTTTTAACCACAGTAATATTGTGGTTATAGCAAAGGAAACATTAGGCTACAAAAAGCAATTTTAAGGCTTTATCATCTCCCCAAATATCTTCCTAGAACCTAGTGTTATGACCATCCCCTAGTTTTTTCTTACAAAATTGATGAAATGGATATTTGACTTCAAGTAAAGTGCCCAAAATTGGGAATCTCCTGCTGTAATTATGTTTAGACCTAGATACACATCCATTGGGCACATATTTATTGAGTAAGATAGATTGCCAAAGACCACTTTTAGTTTCCAACTTCCAAAACCATTTAGCTAATAGAGCTTTGTCCATAATTTCAAGATTTAAAATCCCTAGAACCCTAGGTCTTTAGGTCTGCCGCAGGTTTTCCAGTTGACCAAATGATATTTCTTTTTGTCTTCACCCCCCTGCCAAACCATTCTATCTTTTAAGAAAACCAGCTTTCTTCAAATCACCCATTGGCATGGGGTAGAATGACATCATAAATAGTGACATATTAGTTAAGCGTTCCTGTACCAAAGTAATCCTTCCACCAATTGATCACGGAAGCTTCGCTTACTAGCAGGCAGACCTCTACTTAATTTTTTCCACCACACAAGTCCAATGTTTACTTCTGATTCTAATATTAGACACCGGCATCCTTAGGTATCTCATAGGTAAACAACCCATTTTACAAGTAAAAATTTCCTAGAATATGTTCATTTTGTTCTTGGCCTCTCCAAAAAAGAATAATTCACTTTTATGGAAATTAATTGGGAGGCCAGACATCTCTTCAAAGGCACTAAGAATAAATTTCAAATTCCTAGCACTTTCTATATTATCTTGAATTAAGAAAAATTGTGTCATCAGCATATTGTACCATGTTCACTCCATGAGTGAGGTTCTCATTCAGTGCCCCTTGGACAAAACCACTAATGTTAGCTTTTTCCATAATTACAGCAAGGGCGTCAGCAGCCAAATCAAAAAATGCAAAGGAGATTGCGCATCCCCATGTCTAAGCTCTTCTTGACTTTTGAAGTAAGATCAAATTCTATTATTCATCTTAACCCCAACATGTGTTCCCCTCATTGTCATCATGACCCAATCACACCGTTTGGTACGAAAACATTTAATATTCTACATCTAATCACAAAAGACCATTTAATTTTGTCACATGCTTTCTCAAAAATTTCCTTAAAAAGGAGTACATTTTGTTTCTTAAAGTGAATAGTGTTGAGTGCTTCATGAATCACAACTACACCCTCCATTATATATCTCCCTTTTACAAAAGCAGTTTGTGTAGAAGGGGTCATGGGGGATACAATTCTTCTATGCTTATTCATTAATACTTTTTATTAATTTTAAAACAAACATTTAGCAAGCATATTGGTCTAATTTTTTGATTTGTTTTGCATCACTGGTCTTAGGAACTAAAGTAATAATCCCAATGCAGAGTCTAGCAATATCTAGCTCCCTATAGCAAAATCATCCACAAGCCCTTTTCAATCCCACTTAACCAGGTCCCAAAATTCCTGGTAGAAGTCAGCACGGAACCCATCTAGGCCAGGACTTATGTTTTTCTCCATTTGGAATACCACATCATGTATCTCTTGCAAAGTAAATGGTTTAATCAAATCTTCATCAGTGTCAACAGGGATATTGATAAGATCTTGCTGCACCAAAGAAATGTTGGAGCAATCAGGATTTCCAAACAGTTTTTTTTGTAAAATTTAGTATTGCAGTCCATCAATTGAGTTTCCCATTCAATTACCCCCTCATTTTGTTCTAAGGAGACAATCCTATTTTTTCTTCTTCTGCCATTCACCTTAGCATGATAATAGTATTGCAGTCACCATCTATATCTCCTTGTCTTTATATCCCTGTAGCCATTTAATTTCTTTCTATTTTGGAATACCATTCAATTGACCTCTGGGTTGTCCTTGTATTTTCTATCCCTAGTAGATTACCCCATAATTTTAGCATTTTTGTCAATCTCATCTACCACCAATTTGATCTTTCTATACCAAGCGTCCATATTTTTATTCCACCCCTTCATCTTTTTCCCGAGGTTTCTACATCTCTTCTGCAATATATCCAAATATGTCCCATGATGAGCTTCATTCCATACTTTGCAACAAAATCCCTAAAGCACTACTGGAATCAGGATCTTTGACGTCAGCCGGCTCTTTGCCATCTGCTAGCTGATGGCAAAGAAGGTCTTTGCCAATAGGTTAAAGAAAACTGATGGCAAAGATAATGTTTGGCGTCAGCTACCTCGTTGCCGTCTGCTAGCTGACGGCATAGAAGCTCTGCCGTCAGCTAGCAGATGGCAAAGAGGGAGGGTGGTGCACTTGCGAGGGCCACCTAACGGCCACTTTCTTTGCCGTCTGCTAGCGGACGGCAAAGAATCTTGGCCGTCAGCTAGCAGACGACAAATAAAGTGGCTAACTAACGCCCGTTAGCTAGGCTCTTTGCCGTCCGCTAGCAGACGACAAAGAGCTGTGACCTAAACTAAAAAGCGGCCAACCCCACGTCCCTCTCTCTCTCCTCTCTCTCCCTCCCTCATCACACCCGCGTCGTCGCCTCCCGTGCCTGCGCAGCCCCGCCGCGCCGCCCTGCCACCCCGGCTCGGCCGCCCCTGTCCTCCACCCACGCGGCCGCCCTGCCCCGGCGCCCCACTCCTCCACCCCCGTGGCCGCCCCGCCGCTCCGGTGCCCCCTCCTCCATCCCAGGCACCCCCTGCCGCGCCTGAAGGTCAGACATCCCTCCTTTTTTTCTTTTTAGATTTAGTTTAATTAGGTTTAGTTTAATTTAGGCTTGGTTTAGTTTAGGTTTAGTTTAGGTTTAGTTTAGGTTTAGTTTCTGTTTTTTAGGTTTAGATTTAGTTTAGTTTAGGTTAGGTTAAGTTTATTAGGTTTTGTTTAGGTTAAGAAGAAAGATGAAAAAGAAGAAGAAGAAGAAGAAGAAGAGGAAGAAGAAGAAGAGGAGGAGGAAGAAGAAGATTAGGGGTGCATCACACGAAACTGGGTCGAGCGGGTTAGAGGGTTCCTCGGTGTCGATGGAACCCTAAATAGCAAGCATCGTTGGTGCGAGATACATGTGGCCGTCGGTGTCGAACACTACATCCACATCCCATAAGTGACACCCGCATCCGGCGTCCGCAACAACAGTTCTCGGTGTCAATGGCGGTCGAACACCATTGCGAATTTGTCTTGCAGCCTTTGCGATGACAATTAAAAGCCAAGTGTTCAAACTTGAAACACCCAAACTGACTCAAGTCGGTTTGGTTGTTTGAAATTTCAAAACTTGGCTTTAATCCTCATCGCAAAGGCTGCCAGACAAATTCGCCAAGGTATTCGACCGTCATCGGCCACCAGAACTATTGTTGCGGGACACCGGGCGCTGGCTTCACTTGTGGGATGTGGATCTAGTGTTCAACGCCGAGCGCCACATGTATCTCGCACCGATGATACTTGCTATTTAGGGTTCCATCGACGCCAAGGAACCCCCTAACCCGCTCGTCCTGTTGTAAATATTTAGTTAGGTTGACGAAAAAAACAAAATTGCTATGTTACTCATCTTTCTATTTAAATGTGCAGTTTTTTCGTCACTGCGAGGGTCTAGTGTTCAACGAGCTCCGCCCCTACCCTCATGGGTGAGCAAAAATGACATCTCCTCCTCCCCCCTTCATTTGCTTTGTTCCGGTCTTCATGCTGATGAAACTTGCTAGCTATAGGTGTCTTCAATCATCACTATGCGTGACCACTATGTGTCTCCCGTTCGAAAGGTTTATATCTATAAATATGCATGCATTTGCATTTTTATAACCGTGATTCTTTCAAATTGTCCAACGTTATCCATGGACAACCTGAGTATGTGTAGATTGGGTTCATTTTCCCATATGCTCTGCTCCGGATCCGATGCAGAATTCGTCAGTGCCTCCTTGTTGTTCTCTGGTACACATCCTCTCTGCTTATTGCCGAGACGTGTATCAGGAGAACTACAGGGAGGTGCTGCCGAAATTTTGCGTCGGATTCGGAGCAAAGCATGGGAAAACGAACCCAATCTACACATACTCGGGTGGGATTAGGACCTATCTTTACCTATTAGCGTCTAGGTTGCATGGACGTAATAAAAGTGACAAACTCCATTAACTGATGAATATATACATGCTGATTTATATATATTTCTTATGTATCCAGTAGCTAGGCAAGATGACTGATCGTGCGTGGATGTACACCGGTCACACTAGTCAGAAAGACATGACCATTGAATGGTTAACAAAAACCAAGGGGTTTCTAAGAGCCGCATTTGCAAATGGCCAGAGGACAACATGGTGCCCCTCTGCCGGGTGCAACAATTGCCACAAGAGTAAGTTCTCGGTACATTGTTTCGCAACTTCTAATTCCTTTGAACTGCTCTTATTCCCGGATAAATTTGATACAGTCGATACATCGCCAAATTCTCGTATGGAGCGGTGATCCAAAAGGATTCCGTCGAAGAGTATGAGCTTCTAGCAAAGCATGGAGGCGGCTATCCTGGTTTCGTCTCTTGGTTCAAACAAACGGTAATTTCCATTATACCATTTCATTTCTTTGTCTAATTTGTGGCTAATGCAATAATCCCTTTCGTATTAAACTTGTAGGCTAATTTAGAGTCTATGGATGCCGAATTGAGACAAGTCGCTAATGGTTTTGACTTTATGGTCTATTCATTTGATAAATACGACATCAACGGGTATCGCTTTCGTTCCTATGACAAAGATCTATCTATGGCCGACCGAAAGTCTAGAAATTGTTGTGTCTCTGCTATCGACGAAGGAGATACCGAGTATTAGGGACGAGTTGAAGCAATTTATGAACTTCAATTCTATGGTGCAAACCCACCAAATGTCGTAGTCTTCAAATGTCATTGGTTCCAGCCGAAGGAGACTAGAAGGACTCATGAACACTTAGGGCTAGTGGAAATCAAACAAAGCACCCATTTGGATGTTCCCGATGTCTATATTATGGCTCAACAGGCAACCCAAGTTTTCTATCTACCATGGGCCTGTCAAAGTGATCCAAATCTCAATGATTGGGATGTCATTTATGAAGTGCCGCAACGTGTTAGACCACCTCCCCCCAATGAAGAGGATTACGAACCTCACATTAACCCAGACACATATGAAGGAGAATTCTTCCAAGAAACACGTCTTTCCAATAAACGTTTCAAGAACCGCTCTACTTCACCCCAGAACATTGAAGTAGACAGCGACAGTGAACCCGACTTCACCCCTGAGCCGGAACAAGAAGAGCCCGAACTAGAAGAGGTTACTGCTGCGGATGACCTGTCAATGCTTGACCGATTACGTAAAGATGGCCTTCCACATGATGATGCATTTATTAATGATGATGATGAGCACGTCATTACTGATAGTGTTGATGATGAGGCATTTATTGATCCCGGAGCATTTATTGAACCCGATGATCCAGATTATTATTAGGTATTCAATTTTTTATGTTGTACTTGATTTATATAGTTACTTGTATGATTGTATGATTTATATAGTTACTTGTATAATTTTCTTACTTTGTATGATTATTTCTTATACATAGTGCCATGGTCTTGATTTCCGTCCCCGCCAGCCCTCGCGCCGCTTTATGATTCAGATGTGGTAAATTCTCTTTTATAACTATTTGTTGCATTTCAAGTTTATGGCAATTATTGCCATCAAGTTGACATAGAGATATTCTAATCTAGGAGGTATGTGAACCGGAATTTAAACCGACCCCCTTGTCGAGAAGTTAAATTTAGTTGAAAAAGAAAATGAGTATTTGAAAGAAAAAATTAAAAGAATTGAAGAAGAGAAGATGCATTGGAGTTTTATGTTGCCGATGTCGTCGATGATCACAAGATGAAGATGAATGCAATGCGCTTGAAGATGGATGCAATGCGCCTGAAGCTTAAGAAGATTAAAAAAATATGCCATTGATAATGAGGCTTGGTATCATTATGCCGCTGGATCAATTCTTACCTTTGTTGCGATCTTCATCGCATTTGTTGTGATGAGGGTAAGTGTCGTGGATTTGTCACGGCATATGTCCTCATTGAAATGACTTAGTCGTGAGGCCAACGCATCTATGTGATAGCTTGAGAGGGGTTGGTCGGAACCGAGAGACGCAAGATTTTACCCAGGTTTGGCCCCTCACGGTGGAGGTAAAAGCCTACATCCCGCTTGATTCATATTGATGATGATGATGATCTCGGTTACAAGGGCGAGGTTTCGCTACCTCTATCTTGAGAGCATCTACTTTGACGTTGTCTAAGATCTGTCTATTGAGATGTCTAGAAAACCCTACCCTCTTGGGCGCCCCGCCCCTCCTTATATAAGTTGAAGGGGCGGGTTACATGTAGAGTCCTAGTCGGATTAAGACTTAAACTATTCTGACTTCTTATCACCGGCTTCTCTCCATGGGCTTCTTAACGTCTTGGGCTTCTTAACGTCTCGGGCTTATTAACCCTAGGCGACTCTGTCTACCGGGTCATAACTGTCTGCTGGGTTATAACCGTCTGTCGGGTTATAACTGTCCGCTGGCTTACAATCTGCCGTCTTATAACTGTCCGCCGGCTTACAATCTGCCGGCTTATAACTGTCCGCTGGCTTACAATCTGCCGACTTATAATCTGCCGGGTCACCAATGAGTCACCATGCTCGGGCGGTTTACCAATGAAACACCAAGTCCTAGTCGGGTCATATCTCCGGCCGGGTCATACCGCGGGGTATATCCCCAATATTAGCCCCTAGTTTAATTTGGATTTATCCATGTTAAACTGATCCTGATCATCCTTAAATCCTTGTCATTTGCTTCTTCTAGAAAATTCAGGTCAGTAGACCAGCTTCATAATCAATTTGCTGACATTGGCTTCTTACAAAAAAATATTGTGGAGAACAATTCATTTGATTCAGCTCCCAATGCTTAAAAAAATATTGGCCTTGAAATACTCATCTGATTTTCAGCCGGCTTGAAGATGTAGAACTTGACGGTTTATCATTGCCAAAATTGCCGGTTTGTAAATATTGATGGCACTGGGTCATAATTGTTGTTAACATCAAGCTTGAAAATGTACCTCCCTTATATGCATATCACTTGTAGCCCCAAAGTCTTAAGAAGGGAGCGTAGTAACAACTTAAGACTTGCTTCAATATAAATGTCGGAACCTTGAAGAAATCTGGGTTGTTCATCTCAGTCACTAGTCAAAACTGAATATTCCACATATGTAGTCCCCAAGTGCTGGGTTGTCAAGCTTGCAGCAACCTGGGACTTGTAATTGACTTATGCTCATAAAAACTTCAACAAGTGTAGCCCCCAAAGACCGGGTCATTATGCAATAATGAGCAGGGACTTTGTAGATATGATCATGTAGACTTGAACAGCAACGCGTAGCCCCCAAGGGCCGGCTCAGCGAGACAATACTGAGCTGGGACTTTATATATACTTCATTGAAAATAACATCATATGATGTAGCCTCCATCGTAGGGCTTGAACCCACGACCACAAGGTTAAGAGCCTTGTGCTCTACCAACTGAGCAATGGACCCTTCAATATAATGGATTAAGGCTTGTGTACTTTGAATTTTTGACAGGAACAATTAGTAGCCCCCAAGGGCCGGCTCATTACAATGTGACGAGTCAGGTCTTCAATAAGGTGAGCAAAAAATGACTTTGCATTAGCCCCCCAAGTGCCATGGTGCATGCTGGCAGTGACATGGGACTTACATATTTGATATAATCTCAACTTGAATAATGTAGCCCCCAAGTGTCGGGTCGTAAGCCTGCAGCGACTAGGGACCATTCCTTCCATTGTAGAATAAATCATATCCATTTATAAAATAATAGCCATTGCGCTGAAGCGACTTTGAAAATCTCAATCATAATACCGGTTATTGATAATCATAATAAAAACCCAGCCATGCTGGCTATTCAAGATTTGAATAATAAAATCCGGTATGAAAACCTCAGTCATTCAATATCATCATGACAATCCAGCCAAGTTTGGCTATTAAAGATTTGAATACCTTATCAGTTGATAAGTAAATCCAAAGTTTAAATACTCAGTGGCTCTTGGCCGATGGCGAATTAATGCGCATCCATTATAATATGGGATTTTTATAACCCGACGGCTTATAGCCTTTGTGAAAATCAATAATTGATAACCCTCTTGAAACACCAATTTCAGTTTTTGATGATGGGCTAGAACTTAATCATTTATGTAAGCCATAGCTCTGCAAATCCTGTGATACTTCACAACAAGAACTATGTCAACTTTTGACCATCACTATTGGTCACTCAATGGTCAATGTTTTCCATTTGTGACCTTTTTGTGACCAAAAACAGATGGTCAAAAGCTGGCCGTCGTAAACTAAAATTAACGACCTTCTTTGTGATATGCAAAAGGTCGTTGGTTCTACGACCAAAATTTTGGTCTCTGACAGCCTCCCCAGGCCACGTAGGATCCAGCGTGGCAAGCTGATGTGGATAAGAATCAGCCCAGTCCATTTCGGTGCTTTAGATGGGCTGAGCCCATTAATTCAGCCTTTTTAATATATATTTTTTCTGTTAATTTTCACTAGCTACATGGGCCTGGCCCAGTAATTCGGCCTTTTTTAATTTCTTTCCTATCTCGTTTGACATATTTTTTTGGTCTTGTATTTTTCTGGGCCATTTCTTTGCTGGGCCTCTCAAGTTTTCCCCACAAAAATAATTGTTCAATATATCTTGGGCTAGGCTGAAATAATTGATCCAATCCAACTTCTTTTATTATGCCATTGCCATTACAACACATCGCACTACAAGCTATCTTGGGCCTAGCCTAGTTCCATTACATTTTCAAAGCAACATGGAACATTATAGGAGCCCAAAATATCTTTACATGCATTCATTCTAGCAGTACATACCTTTACATCCAACAACCAGTAAGTGCCAAACAAAACTATTCTACAACAAAGAAAAGAAAATAGATGACAAGACATCACAGAAGTTCCTATTATCCTCATGCTTCAACATTTGAAAACCTTCACCTGGCAGTAGATCAATCATGAGTGAGAAACAATACAAAAGCCAAAAAATGTTTAGACGATGCAAAAAATAACAGTCATTACACATGGTATTCATATACAGATTGTAAGTCATGGATCCATTACACATAGTTTTTGTGTTGTGGACTATCTTCATGCAATTGCTACTTGGTAAGGCATTACAATGCTCCAGGAAGTGTACCACACTACAGTCAACAGTCTACAGTATGCACAGCTAGGAATTGTAAGTCACATTGCATATGCACACTAGAAACTAAGTCAAACATGCATGCTACTAATCCATTGTCCTGTAGTTGTGTGAAACCCACCAGCATTAGTATTTAGTAGTACTCAACCAATGACAGTAGAAAAATGCACTACCTCATCACCCATTTTGCGCAGGTGCTTGATGAAGTTCTGGAACTGGTTCTTGTACCCAGAGATGTAGCTGCAAACATGCATGGAAGACGCACACAAAATTAGTTCACATATACTAAGAAATTAACAGAATAGTTTATTCGACTAGTGCCATCAAGTTACACCAATTCACGACAAGGAGAAGAAAGGAGCATGACACGACATATTTATGTAAGATGGTTGATTATTTAGAGAAGTTAAACTAAGTGCAGGTCACCCAAAACTGAATTTCTTGCAATCCAAACAACACAAACAGCAGGGAGATGGTTGCATAGATACAAATCCATGTGGTAGCAGCAAAATTGACCAATCTCGACTGCATCTTCTCTGTTTGGTACTAACTAAATAAAAAATTGGACTTGTTCATACAAATCCCTCTTAAATTCCTTGACACAACCATGATTTGAATATAATATTCCTTAATTTAGCGGCATTAGTAAGCAGAAAAAGAGGGTGGGGGGGGGGAGATGGGGATGCTACGTGCCGTGGTGGGTCGTCGTGGCTGTGTTTGATCTTGGGCAGGACCTCTTGGCCGCACTAGGGGCAGAGGAGAAGGCCTCTCATGCCCCTCCTCCTCGAGCAGAGCAGGGTCGATGGCTAGGTGCACCCCTCATCCTCATCCTCCTTTAGCAGGGCAGCATCTGTTACAATTTGTGTTAAAATCTCCTAGGAGTTCAAAGGCTAGAAACAATCGTCTAGTTAGATTATAAAAAATATCAAGTAATACCAAAAGGAACAGAAACCTGGTCTTAGCAAGCATAGTACGCTTCAGCAAACATGCAAGCCAGCAAACATAAAAGATACGTACTAGACTTGGGTACACGAGATCAGTTACTGGAAAAATTACACCAGGTCAGATTATCGAAGAAAGGTGCAACCAGCACCATATTCTTCTATGCAGGACCAAGTGATGTGGCGCAAGAAGACGTATCTAAGCAAATACTTGACTAACACTATGATGTCTTATCTGTGCAAGAAGACATACATGTCCAGCAAGCCTAATTAATAGTGTCAAACTATAGCTATAAATAGCAGATCAGCAGCAGCATAATATCAGAGATGTGATGCCACCGTTTACTAGTGCTAATGAAAATTTGCTACACCAATTTTGACTAGCAGGTAAAGGTTCCAGCAATAGTTTGGAAATCTACAAACAGAAGACAGAGGCAATGGTTGCTTGGTACTTTTCCTGTTTGAAGATCAATCTTTCGCACTGATTACTGTCAAACATAAAAGATGGCAATACATATTCAGTGCTTCGGAGAATCAGACAGTTCTCAGAATAATAATACAAGAAAAAAGGAACACACACATCATGCAACATATAAAAGAATTATGCATCGATCATCCATTAGGGGTCCAAGATCATGTTATAAGTTCTCAAAATAATTCACAATAGTTGCCACTTAGAGTCATCAATACCAACATAACAACAGTCAACTAGAACTACGGCTACCTGATTGTCACTGTAAGTTTAATCAAACCAAGAACTGATCATACAGTTTACTGACTATAGCCTAATTTGCTACTGGATTATAAATGTTATATCAGAGGGATTAATATTAGGAAACATTATATCATGAGTTCTAGAGAGGAAATATACAAAATCAAGCAGAGCAGGGAGGCAGAGGTCGTGAAAGGAATTAAAATTGAATGCATGACACTAATCGACAGTTCACATTTCCTTTTCAGATTTAGTGCATAGATAATATTTCCTTTAGGTTAATCACATATGCATGTATGTATGAAGCAGAACATGAAAAGAACAACATCTAATTAACTTGATTGCCTTGCAAATGACACACAAGATGAAGAGCACTTGGACAGAAGCTACTATACTTGTGGATGTAATTAACCTAATCTAATGTGATGGGAACAACATCACAATTCACAAGCAGGCACCCATACTCTCAAATTTAGTATACAGTTGCTAACTGAAATAAGTTCAGTTCAAAGCAGAGTTGAGAACAATAAACAAAGCTGCTTCATGGCACTGCTGCCATTTTGCCGCAGGTGAGTTAGGCTTCTGAACGACACTGTATTGTGCCCCACATAAGATTGCTTAGCAAGTCCCTGCAATTAGTTGAGCACACATCATTAGACCGGCTAACAACCTTGCAGATAGTTGGCTCTCACGTAACTGAACATACAAGCAACGAAAGCACCCAACATTTTTATTTTAGCAGCCAGATTAATAAATGTATACCAAACAAACAAAAATTGCAATGAGTTAGTATGAACCATGTAATACATACACTTCAATATGTATCCTAGTTCACCGTCATCACCTCACGAGCTTAATATAGATAACTTTAACATAGTCAGTACATAGCTGCACTTTTTCTCATTGATTACAAGATGCACACACATATTTATGTACATATATATACTAGTGAATGGTTAATTGAAGCATTCATCAGCACACATGCAGCAGCCAAAAACAGAATCCAAGAGGGCATGCAATCAATTCATATAATACAATCATATATGCTCATGGCAAACTTTATTAGAAATCCCAGATTCATGCTTAACAAGCCATCATTCAACGTCCAGGATGCTAGCAACAACAAGTGACCGGGATGCAACTGTTGTTCCTCCACACTCCTAAGAGGCTCATTTTTGTCCCGTCGCCCCTCAAACCAGACTGCATACATGTGCAGAAAACAAGTGTATGAAAAGATGGATGCAACTGGTGTTTCCTCCCCCCTTTTAACAGGGAACAAGATGAGCATATATGAGATCAACAATTAATAGACCATAGTGCTAAATCTTAGAAATCTAATTTACCAGATGTAGCAGAGACTCGTGGGAGTGCATTTGTACAAAATTGAACTATTTTTAGTCATTCAGTGCAAGCATTCAGCCTATGGACTAATCAATCAGAATGCATCCAGTGAACACTACCAAGATCTCTGCTATCGATGAAATCAGCTCACACATTCAGTATAGTCAATCTAAAACGAACCACTCTCAGTTGGACAGTTCAGTCATAAGAAGAGACAGCTATTGAAGTACCTTCCTTGAAGACGAGGCCCGTGAGCGCGGCGAAGGTGGCCTCTCCCTCTCTACTCTCTCCCACCCCCAAATCCAGCAGTAGCGGGAGCATGCCCACGGCGACAACAAACACATGCCCCAGCGCATGAGCTACTCCCTTGGAAACCAAATGCGTCAGCGAAGGGAATGGAAGGGATGGGGAGAAGATGGGCGAGATAGTGGCTACCTTGACATGGGAGCAGCTGCGCTGTGCGTCTCTAGCACTCCCATGGCATCCGAGATGAAGCAGACGGAGGAAGATGGACCCCGCCTTGATCTGGATCCTGTGCCGGTGCCGCTCCGCCTCCTCCGTTGGGTGTAGTCGTAGCAACACCTTGTGGGCGGCCGCCTCCACAGGCCGCAGCACCGGCGGGATGGTCAGGGGCCGCGGACGCAGCGCCATCAGCATCATCCCGCGCGGCTGCTCGTCCGGGACCCAGCCGAGGCCAGCGGGTGGCTCAGGCCCACACCGTGGGGTTGGGGTAAGCCATGGCAACGCCGCCCCTATTCGAGTTGCTGATGGAGGGGCCACGCCGGTGTGTTGGGGAACGTAGTAATTTCAAAAAATTTCCTACGCACACGCAAGATCATGGTGATGCATAGCAACGAGAGGGGAGAGTATGATCTACGTACCCTCGTAGACCGAAAGTGGAAGCATTATAACAACGCGGTTGATGTAGTCGTACGTCTTCACGGCCCGACCGATCAAGCACCGAAACTACATCACCTCCGAGTTTTAGCACACGTTCAGCTCGATGACGATCCCCGAACTCTGATCTAGCAAAGTGTCGGGGAAGAGTTCCGTCAACACGACGCCGTGGTGACGATCTTGATGTTCTACCGTCGCAGGGCTTCGCCTAAGCACCGCTACAATAATATCGAGGATTATGGTGGAGGGGGGCACCGCACACGGCTAAGAGATCTCACGGATCAATTGTTGTGTCTAGAGGTGCCCCCTGCCCCCGTATATAAAGGAGCAAGGGGGAGGGGCGTCCGGCCATGATGAGGCGCGCCAGGGAGGATTCCTACTCCTACCGGGAGTAGGACTCCCTCCTTTTCCTTGTCCAAGTAGGAGAGGGGAAAGGAAGGGAGAGAGGAGAGGAAGGAAAGGGGGGGCGCCGCCCCTCCCTCCTTGTCCAATTCGGACTAGGGGGAGAGGGGGCACGCGACCTTCCCTGGCCACCCCTCCTCTTCTCCACTTTTGGCTCATCAGGCCCATTAACCCCCCGGGGGGTTCCGGTAACCCCCCGGTACTCCGGTTTTATCCGAAACTTCCCCGGAACACTTCCGGTGTCCGAATATTGCCGTCCAATATATCAATCTTTATGTCTTGACCATTCTGAGACTCCTTGTTATGTCCGTGATCATATCCGAGACTCCGAACTAACTTCGGTACATCAAAACTAATAAACTCATAATATAACTGTCATCGAAACCTTAAGCGTGCGGACCCTACGGGTTCGAGAACAATGTAGACATGACCGAGACACGTCTCCGGTCAATAACCAATAGGGGAACCTGGATTCTCATATTGGCTCCCACATATTCTACGAAGATCTTTATCGGTCAGACCACATAACAACATACGTTGTTCCCTTTGTCATCGGTATGTTACTTGCCCGAGATTCGATCGTCGGTATCTCAATACTTAGTTCAATCTCGTTACCGGCAAGTCTCTTTACTCGTTCCGTAATACATCATCTCGCAACTAACTCATTAGTTGCAATGCTTGCAAGGCTTATGTGATGTGCATTACCGAGAGGGCCCAGAGATACCTCTCCGACAATCGGAGTGACAAATCCTAATCTCGAAATACGCCAACCCAACATGTACCTTTGGAGACACCTGTAGAGCTCCTTTATAATCACCCAGTTACGTTGTGACGTTTGGTAGCACACAAAGTGTTCCTCCGGCAAACGGGAGTTGCATAATCTCATAGTCATAGGAACATGTATAAGTCATGAAGAAAGCAATAGCAACATACTAAACGATCAGGTGCTAAGCTAATGGAATGGGTCATGTCAATCACATCATTCTCCTAATAATGTGATCCCGTTAATCAAATGACAACACATGTCTATGGTTAGGAAACATAACCATCTTTGATTAATGAGCTAGTCAAGTAGAGGCATACTAGTGACGTTTAGTTTGTCTATGTATTCACACAAGTATTATGTTTCCGGATAATACAATTCTAGCATGAATAATAAACATTTATCATGATATAAGGAAATAAAATAATAACATTATTATTGCCTCTAGGGCGTATTTCCTTCAGTCACCCACTTGCACTAGAGTCAATAATCTAGATTACACAGTAATGATTCTAACACCCATGGAGCTTTGGTGTTGATCATGTTTTGCTCGTGGAAGAGGCTTAGTCAATGGGTCTGCAACATTCAGATCCGTATGTATCTTGCAAATCTCTATGTCTCCCACCTGGACTAGATCCCGGATGGAATTGAAGCGTCTCTTGATGTGCTTGGTTCTCTTGTGAAATCTGGATTCCTTTGCCAAGGCAATTGCACCAGTATTGTCACAAAAGATTTTCATTGGACCCGATGCACTAGGTATGACACCTAGATCGGATATGAACTCCTTCATCCCGACTCCTTCGTTTGCTGCTTCCGAAGCAGCTATGTACTCCGCTTCACATGTAGATCCCAGCACAACGCTTTGTTTAGAACTGCACCAACTGACAGCTCCACCGTTTAATGTAAACACGTATCCGGTTTGCGATTTAGAATCGTCCGAATCAGTGTCAAAGCTTTCATCAATGTAACCATTTACAATGAGCTCTTTGTCACTTCCATATACGAGAAACATATCCTTAGTCCTTTTCAGGTATTTCAGGATGTTCTTGACCGCTGTCCAGTGATCCACTCCTGGATTACTTTGGTACCTCCCTGCTAGACTTATAGCAAGACACACATCATGTCTGGTACACAGCATTGCATACATGATAGAGCCTATGGCTGAAGCATAGGGAACATCTTTCATTTTCTCTCTATCTTCTGCATTGGTCGGGCATTGAGTCTTACTCAATTTCACACCTTGTAACACAGGCAAGAATCCTTTCTTTGCTTGATCCATTTTGAACTTCTTCAAAACTTTGTCAAGGTATGTGCTTTGTGAAAGTCCAATTAAGCATCTTGATCTATCTCGATAGATCTTAATGCCCAATATGTAAGCAGCTTCAACGAGGTCTTTCATTGAAAAACTTTTATTCAAGTATCCCTTTATGCTATCCAGAAATTCTATATCATTTCCGATTAGTAATATGTTATCTACATATAATATCAGAAATGCTACAGAGCTCCCACTCACTTTCTTGTAAATACAAGCTTCTCCAAAAGTCTGTACAAAACCAAATGCTTTGATCACACTATCAAAGCATTTATTCCAACTCCGAGAGGCTTGCACCAGTCCATAAATGGATTGCTGGAGCTTGCACACTTTGTTAGCTCCCTTTGGATCGACAAAACCTTCCGGCTGCATCATATACAACTCTTCTTCCAGAAATACATTCAGGAATGCAGTTTTGACATCCATCTACCAAATTTCATAATCATAAAATGTGGCAATTGCTAACATGATTCGGACAGACTTAAGCATCGATACGGGTGAGAAGGTCTCATCGTAGTCAATCCCTTGAACTTGTCGAAAACCTTTTGCGACAAGTCGAGCTTTGTAGACAGTAACATTACCGTCAGCGTCAGTCTTCTTCTTGAAGATCCATTTATTCTCAATTGCTTGCCGATCATTGGGCAAGTCAACCAAAGTCCATACGTTGTTCTCATACATGGATCCCATCTCATATTTCATGGCTTCAAGCCATTTTGTGGAATCTGGGCTCACCATCGCTTCTTCATAGTTCGTAGGTTCATCATGATCTAGTAGCATGACTTCCAGAACAGGATTACCATACCACTCTGGTGCGGATCTTACTCTGGTTGATCTACGAGGTTCGGTAGTAACTTGTTCTGAAGTTTCATGATCATTATCATTAGCTTCCTCACTAATTGGTGTAGGCGTCATAGAAACCAGTTTCTGTGATGTACTACTTTCCAATAAGGGAGTAGGTACAATTACCTCATCAAGTTCTACTTTCCTCCCACTCACTTCTTTCGAGAGAAACTCCTTCTCTAGAAAGGATCCATTCTTATCGACAAATGTCTTGCCTTCGGATCTGTGATAGAAGGTGTACCCAACAGTCTCCGTTGGGTATCCTATGAAGACACATTTCTCCGATTTGGGTTCGAGCTTATCAGGTTGAAGTTTTTTCACATAAGCATCGCAGCCCCAAACTTTCAGAAACGACAACTTTGGTTTCTTGCCAAACCACAGTTCATAAGGCGTCGTCTCAACGGATTTTGATGGTGCCCTATTTAACGTGAATGCGGCCGTCTCTAAAGCATAACCCCAAAATGATAGCGGTAAATCCGTAAGAGACATCATAGATCGCACCATATCAAGTAAAGTACAATTACGATGTTCGGACACACCATTACGCTGTGGTGTTCCGGGTGGAATGAGTTGCGAAACTATTCTGCATTGTTTCAAATGTATACCAAACTCGTAACTCAAATATTCTCCTCCACGATCAGATCGTAGAAACTTTATTTTCTTGTTACGATGATTTTCAACTTCACTCTGAAATTCTTTGAACTTTTCAAATGTTTCAGACTTATGTTTCATTAAGTAGATATACCCATATCTGCTTAAATCATATGTGAAGGTGAGAAAATAACGATATCCGCCACGAGCTTCAACATTCATTGGACCACACACATCTGTATGTATGATTTCCAACAAATCTGTTGCTCTCTCCATAGTACCGGAGAACGGTGTTTTAGTCATCTTGCCCATGAGGCACGGTTCGCAAGTACCAAGTGATTCATAATCAAGTGATTCCAAAAGTCCATCAGTATGGAGTTTCTTCATGTGTTTTATATCGATATGACCTAAACGGCAGTGCCACAAATAAGTTGCACTATCATTATCAACTCTACATCTTTTGGTTTCAACATTATGAATATGTGTATCACTACTATCGAGATTCATCAAAAATAGACCATTGTTCAAGGGTGCATGCCCATAAAAGATATTACGCATATAAATAGAACAACCATTATTCTCTGATTTAAATGAATAACCGTCTCGCATTAAACAAGATACAGATATAATGTTCATGCTCAACGCTGGCACCAAATAACAATTATTTAGGTCTAATACTAATCCCGATGGTAGATGTAGAGGTAGCGTGCCGACCGCGATCACATCGACTTTGGAACCATTTCCCGCGCGCATCGTCACCTCATCCTTCGCCAGTGTTCGCTTAATCTGTAGTCCCTATTTCAAGTTGCAAATATTAGCAACATAACCAGTATCAAATACCCAGGTGCTACTGCGAGCTCTATTAAGGTACACATCAATAACATGTATATCACACATACCTTTGTTCACCTTGCCATCCTTCTTATCCGCCAAATACTTCGGGTAGTTCCGCTTCCAGTGACCAGTCTGCTTGCAGTAGAAGCACTCAGTTTTAGGCTTAGGTCCAGATTTGGGTTTCTTCTCTTGAGCAGCAACTTGCTTGCTGTTCTTCTTGAAGTTCCCATTCTTCTTCCCTTTGCCCTTTTTCTTGAAACCAGTGGTCTTGTTAACCATCAACACTTGATGCCCCTTCTTGATTTCTACCTCCATAGCTTTCAGCATTGCGAAGAGCTCGGGAATAGTTTTATTCATCCCTTGCATATTATAGTTCATCACGAAGCTCTTGTAGCTAGGTGGCAGTGATTGGAGAATTCTGTCAATGACGCAATCATCTGGAAGATTAACTCCCAATTGAATCAAGTGATTATTATACCCAGACATTTTGAGTATATGCTCATTGACAGAACTGTTCTCCTACATCTTGCAGCTACAGAACTTATTGGAGACTTCATATCTCTTAATCCGGGCATTTGCTTGAAATATTAACTTCAACTCCTGGAACATCTCATATGCTCCATGACATTCAAAACATCGTTGAAGTCCCAATTCTAAGCCGTAAAGCATGGCACACTGAACTATCGAGTAGTCATCAGCTTTGCTCTGCCAGACGTTCATAACATCTGGTGTTGCTCCAGCAGCAGGCCTGGCACCCAGCGGTGCTTCCAGGACGTAATTCTTCTGTGCAGGAATGAGGATAATCCTCAAGTTACGGACCCAGTCCGTGTAATTGCTACCATCATCTTTCAACTTTGCTTTCTCAAGGAACGCATTAAAATTCAACGGAACAACAGCACGGGCCATCTATCAAACATAAACAAGCAAGATACTATCAGGTACTAAGTTCATGATAAACTCAAGTTCAATTAATCATATTACTTAAGAACTCCCACTTAGAAAGACATCCCTCTAATCTTCTAAGTGATTACGTGATCCAAATCAACTAAACCATAACCGATCATCACGTGAAATGGAGTAGTTTTCAATGGTGAACATTGCTATGTTGATCATATCTACTATATGATTCACGCTCGACCTTTCGGTCTCAGTGTTCCGAGGCCATATCTGCATATGCTAGGCTCGTCAAGTTTAACCTGAGTATTCTGCGTGTGCAAAACTGGCTTGCACCCATTGTAGATGGACGTAGAGCTTATCACACCCGATCATCATGTGGTGTCTGGGCACGACGAACTTTGAAAATGGTGCATACTCAGGGAGAACACTTTTATCTTCAAATTTAGTGAGAGATCATCTTATAATGCTACCGTCAATCAAAGCAAGATAAGATGCATAAAAGATAAACATCACATGCAATCAATATAAGTGATATGATATGGCCATCATCATCTTGTGCTTGTGATCTCCATCTTCGAAGCACCATCATGATCACCATCGTCACCGGCACGACACCTTGATCGTCATCGTAGCATTGTTGTCGTCTCGCCAATCTTATGCTTCCACGACTATTGCTACCGCTTAGTGATAAAGTAAAGCATTACAACGCAATTGCATTGCATACAATAAAGCGACAACCATATGGCTCTTGCCAGTTGCCGATAACTCGGTTACAAAACATGATCATCTCATACAATAAAATTTAGCATCATGTCTTGACCATATCACATCACAACATGCCCTGCAAAAACAAGTTAGACATCCTCTACTTTGTTGTTGCAAGTTTTACGTGGCTGCTACGGGCTGAGCAAGAACCGTTCTTACCTACGCATCAAAAACCACAACGATAGTTTGTCAAGTTGGTGCTGTTTTAACCTTCTCAAGGACCGGGCGTAGCCACACTTGGTTCAACTAAAGTTGGAGAAACTGACACCCGCCGGCCACCTGTGTGCAAAGCACGTCGGTAGAACCAGTCTCGCGTAAGCGTACGTGTAATGTCGGTCCGGGCCGCTTCATCCAACAATACCGCCGAACCAAAGTATGACATGCTGGTAAGAAGTATGACTTATATTGCCCACAACTCACTTGTGTTCTACTCGTGCACAACATCAACGCATAAAACCTAGGCTCGGATGCCACTGTTGGGGGACGTAGTAATTTCAAAAAAATTCCTACGCACACGCAAGATCATGGTGATGCATAGCAACGAGAGGGGAGAGTATGATCTACGTACCCTCATAGACCAAAAGCGGAAGCATTATAACAACGCGGTTGATGTAGTCGTACGTCTTCACGGCCTGACCGATCAAGCACCGAAACTACGGCACCTTCGAGTTTTAGCACACTATCAGCTCGATGACGATCCCCGGACTCCGATCCAGCAAAGTGTCAAGGAAGAGTTCCATCAGCATGATGGCGTGGTGACGATCTTGATGTTCTACCATCGTAGGGCTTCGCCTAAGCACCGCTACAATAATATCGAGGATTATGGTGGAGGGGGGCACCGCACATGGCTAAGAGATCTCACGGATCAATTATTGTGTCTAGAGGTGCCCCCCTGCCCCCTTATATAAAGGAGCAAGGGGGAGGGGCGGCCGACCATGATGAGGCGTGCCAGGGAGGAGTCCTACTCCTACCGGGAGTAGGACTCCCTCCTTTTGCTTGTCCAAGTAGGAGAGGGGGAAGGAAGGGAGAGATGAGAGGAAGGGAAGGGGGGGGGGCGCCGCCCCTTCCTCCTTGTCCAATTCGGACTAGGGCGAGAGGGGGCGCGCAGCCTGCCCTGGCCGCCCCTCCTCTTCTCCACTTTAGGCCCATGAGGCCCATTAACCCCCCGGGGGGTTCCGGTAACCCCCCGGTACTCCGGTTTTATCCGAAACTTCCCCGGAACACTTCTGGTGTCTGAATATTGCCATCCAAAATATCAATCTTTATGTCTCGACCATTTTGAGACGCCTCATTATGTCCGTGATCATATCCGGGACTCCGAACTAACTTCGGTACATCAAAACTAATAAACTCATAATATAACTATCATCGAAACCTTAAGCGTGCGGACCCTACGGGTTCGAGAACAATGTAGACATGACCGAGACATGTCTCCGGTCAATAACCAATAGCAGAACCTGGATGCTCATATTGTCTCCCACATATTCTACGAAGATCTTTATCGGTCAGACCGCATAACAACATACGTTGTTCCCTTTGTCATCGGTATGTTACTTGCCCGAGATTCGATCATCGGTATCTCAATACCTAGTTCAATCTCGTTACTGGCAAGTCTCTTTACTCGTTCCGTAATACATCATCTCGCAACTAACTCATTAGTTGCAATGCTTGCAAGGCTTATGTGATGTGCATTACCGAGAGGGCCCAGAGATACCTCTCCGACAATCGGAGTGACAAATCCTAATCTCGAAATACGCCAACCCAACATGTACCTTTGGAGACACCTGTAGAGCTCCTTTATAATCACCTAGTTATGTTGTGACGTTTGGTAGCACACAAAGTGTTCCTCCGGCAAACGGGAGTTGCATAATCTTATAGTCATAGGAACATGTATAAGTCATGAAGAAAGCAATAGCAACATACTAATCGGGTGCTAAGCTAATGGAATGGGTCATGTCAATCACATCATTCTCCTAATAATGTGATCCCGTTAATCAAATGACAACACATGTCTATGGTTAGGAAACATAACAATCTTTGATTAATGAGCTAGTCAAGTAGAGGCATACTAGTGACGTTTAGTTTGTCTATGTGTTCACACAAGTATTATGTTTCTGGATAATACAATTCTAGCATGAATAATAAACATTTATCATGATATAAG
This sequence comes from Triticum dicoccoides, assembly GCF_002162155.2. Classification (NCBI taxonomy): domain Eukaryota; kingdom Viridiplantae; phylum Streptophyta; class Magnoliopsida; order Poales; family Poaceae; genus Triticum; species Triticum dicoccoides. The sequence continues at coordinate 570,737,042 of NC_041380.1, forward strand.
GAAATAAAATAATAACATTATTATTGCCTCTAGGGCATATTTCCTTCACGGTGCGATATCCAGCGCCCACTGGCCTCGATGTTGCCGGATGTGGCAGACCGACGGTGAGGGGAGAGGTGGGTGGCGGAGAGGGAGGCGGCGGCAAGGGGAGAGGTGTGGTAGAGAGGGAGAGGTGCGGCTGCAAGGGGGATCTGGATCGAGAGCGGAGTGGCGGCTGTGGAAGGGAGATGATTGTGGAAGGGATTGCGGCGTCTCCATCGGTTCTATCTGAATTAGGGGAGTGGGAGTTACGGTTTGGGAGGAAGGAGCAGAGGGAGGAGGTCACCGTGGTGTGGGATGGATGGATGGATGTGGATGTATGGATGGATGGATGTGTGCCATGTCATTGATCCGTGGCACAGACCTTTCCACCAATGAGAATTTTATTTTATTTTCTGAGTGTAAATATGGTTTTTTAAGAATATATGAAATCTTTGATGGAAAATTGGATCATAATTTGTGAAAATGATCCAATATTGTGTACATGTGTGTATATTGGGATGTGGTTTTTATTTTGTTGCACAAAGAATCATTTTTCAATTTTAGGAGTGCCAATAATCAGGTTTTTTGTGCAGGACCTATCAAATAGTTGTTGCAAAATTGGACCAAATAAATTTTCTAAAATATTAGGCCATATTTAATGCATAACTGACTAAATGGTTGGGTGTAAAAAGTTCTGATCCACCTCTTGTGAAAAAGGCAATTTTCTGCCGATTCAGCTGGAAGCGGGTCAAATTTGAACTGCAGTTGCCTCATAGTTTGCTCTTTATTTTTTTCCAAAGATCATTTATAGGTACATAAGTATCTATCTAATCAGAGAAACATCAAAAGTTTTCCAAGATTCAACCACTAGCTAGGAACGGTCAAGCCTGCCGTTTTGACCACATTTTGAAACAGGCATACAAAATTCAAAAAATTGGAAAACCTTCACATTGTATCATTATATGTGACCAAGTTTCCAGGAAAAATAATAAACTTGTAATATGGCAATGATTTTTAAAAAGTGTTCTTAGAAATGAGCTATCATGCGTGAAGATTCATGTCTTTCAAGTCAAATGATCAATCTTATGGCCACATTCATGGCATAGTTTGTTCAAATGATCTCATATTGTGCACAAGGGTGCATCTTGGAATTCCAAACAATGTTGCCTAAGGGAGTTTTCATTTTATTTGCACGGAAATTTCATTTTCCATTTTTTGAGTGCCCGAAATGAGTTTTTTTGTGAAGGACCTACCATATATTTGTTGCAAAATTGGAGCAAATCATTTTTCTAAAATACTAGGCCATATTTAATGCACAATTGACCAAATGGTTGGGTGTAAAAGTTTTGATCCACCTCTCATGAAAAAGACAAATTTCTGCCGATTCAGTTGGAAGCGGGTCAAATTTGGACTACAGCTGCCTCGTAGTTGGCTCTTTATTTTTTCCAAAAATCATTTATAGGTACATAAGTATCTATTTAATAAGAGAAACATCAAAAGTTTTCCAAGATTCAACCACTAGCTAGGAACGGTCAAGCCCACCGTTTTGACCGCATTTTGAAATGGGCATAATAAATTCAAAAAAAATCAAAAAATTGGAAAACCTTCGCATTGTGTCATTATATGTGACCAAGTTGCCAAAATAATAATAAACTTGTAATACGACAACTATTTTAAAAAAGTGTTCTCAGAAATGAGCTATCATGCATGAAGATTCATGGCTTTCAAGCCAAATGATCAATCTTATGGCCACATTCATAGCATAGTTTGTTCAAATGATCTCATATTGTGCACAAGGGTGCATCTTGGAATTCCAAACAATGCTGCCTAAGGGAGTTTTCATTTTCTTTGCCGGAAATTTAATTTTCCATTTTTTGAGTGCCTGAAATGAGTTTTTTGTGAAGGACCTACCATATATTTGTTGCAAAATTGTACCAAATCATTTTTCGAAAATACCAGGCCATATTTAATGAACAATTGACCAAATGGTTGGGTGTAAAAAGTTTTGATCCACCTCTCATGAAAAAGACAAATTTCCGCCGATTTAGATGGAAGCAGGTCAAATTTGAACTGCAGCTGCCTCATAGTTTGATCTTTATTTTTTTTCAAAAATCATTTATAGGTACATAAGTATCTATTTAATCAGAGAAACATCAAATTTTTTCTAAGATTCACCCACTAGATAGGAATGGTCAAGCCCGCCGTTTTGACCGCATTTTGAAACGGGCATACAAAATTCAAAAAAAAATCAAAAAATTGGAAAACCTTCGCATTGTGTCACTATATGTGACCAAGTTGCCAGAAAAAATAATAAACTTGTAATATGACAATTATTTAAAAAAAGTTCTCAGAAATGAGCTATCATGTGTGAAGATTCATTGCTTTCAAGCCAAATGATCAATCTTATGGCCACATTCATGGCATAGTTTGTTCAGATGATCTCATATAGTGTACAAGGGTGCATCTTGCAATGACGAACAATGTTTTCTAAGGGAGTTTTTATTTTATTTGGACAAAAAATCAATTTTCCATTTTAGTGCCCAAAATGAGGCTTTTTTGTGAAGAACCTACCATATATTTGTTGCAAAATTGGACCAAATCAAATTTCTAAAATACTAGGCCATATTTAATGAACAATTGACCAAATGGTTTGGTGTAAAAAGTTTTTGATCCACCTCTCATGAAAAAGACAAATTTCCGCATATTCATTTTCCATTTTTTGAGTTCCCAAAATGAGTTTTTTTGTGAATAACCTAACAAATATTTTTTGTAAAAAAACTTCTCCATTTTTCAAGAACATTAGACCACATTTTATGAACAAATTTTTGTACACTAGAAACATTTTTTATAGATATTAAACAGTTTTTACTTACATCATTAACATTTTAATAAATATTTTTATGTCTAATATTGTGAACACATGTCTACATTTTTTAAGACACATTGTACATATTGTTTATATATGTTTAACTTTTTTCAAATACATGATTGACATATTTCCATATATTCCTAACAAAAAAACATCTTTTCATACATACGTTTTGATGTATATATTTGTTTTTACACATTGTACATTTTTGTATACATATAAAACATTGTTGATATTGGTTAGAAAAAATTAAATACAAACTTGTTATTTTCCCATTTTCGTTGGGTTGAAGTTTTTTGAGTGGCATGAGGGCATTCCACATTTCTTCCTGGATGGGCCGAGACCTACATGGCACACAATTTTTTTTAAAAAGAAGGTGGCCTCGTTCCACCGAGGCCCAAGCCCACCTTGAGCGACACTTTAAGTACCAATGCATCAACGTTCACAACCTCATGACCATTTATATTGGTCGTAATCAGGTAGAAATAAGGTCTTTGACCACTCTTGTCTGCTTTATAACCATTTGGTGTAAGGCAATTTCAGGGTTTGAGCCCTTCCAAGCGAAATAGCCGTGGATTTATGACCAATTCAGCCGGGGTCACTGAGAGAAGGTCACAAGTTAACATATTTCTTGTAGTGCTTATGAACATTGCCGCCTTATCATGCTAGTAAGGGTAATAACCCTGAAGATATTGAGCACAACGCCTTGTTCACTTTAGTCACGCCGCCGGCTTATCACGCCATATGCAGCAAGGGGTAATATCCCAAAGCTTAGAGCCAGTACTCAAAGCACAAATCCATCATGCACTGCGGACTTAACGTCCAAAGCCAGACCGGGTAAATAAACTCCGGATAGATTCATATATGAACGATAAGGCATCATAGCCCTCATTGGTTTTCAACCATGTATTAACATGTCACAAGAGATGAACCTGAAACAATGTTCAAATCAAATATAAATCAAAAGACAAAAACAAGGATTTCACAGGCTGCCAAACCTTCAAGTCAAGTGCTTTCAAAGGGCCGCACAGCCGCTGAGGTAAACCTTCATGCAACCTTATAAGCCGGGCCTCACATGACCAATTGTCAACTTTGACAAGTTCAGGGTCTGTATAAGATTGACTATCAAAAGTACGGCGAATCATTCCAGTCAATCTAGGCGGAGTGGCAGACCTAAAAGGCAGGATAACCCGGGTTTTTAGGTGAATACACATGGCTTCCAAGCCTATTACAAGGGTCATAAAAACTCCTGTCCATTGAACAAAGTGCCCCCATGTAATATTTCATTCCAGGCGTACAGGCCGGATCAAATAGGATAGTCATAACTATGCTCAATGAGCAGTAAGCCCCCATGTTATTTCTCAGAAGGTGTATAAGCCGGATCAAAGGGTAGTCACATCTATGTTCAATGTGCAGGAAGCCCCCAAGTATTTTTTAATCATGGCGTACAAGCCGGATCAAGAGGGTAGTCACAGCTATGCTCAGTGAGTAGGAAGCCCCCAAGTGAACATAATAAGATAAGCCCATAAGGCAGGATACCCATGTTTGAACCGCACATCATGGCAGCAAGTTCTTTGATAACCCACGATGGGGATGGCTACCGGCTGGACGGCGAGTGGAGCGGACGACGATTGGCGCCAGGGAGCGTGGCGGCCGGCGCGCGGGACCATGGCTTGGCGGCGGCCCGGGCTAGGGCAGCGGTGGCCACCTCGGAGCGTGGCTGGGCTGCGGCGGCCGCGACGGCCGCGGTGGGGCGGCAACGCGGGCGAACGTGGCCGGGCGCCGGCACGGCGAGCAGGGCCTGGCGGTCGCAGGATCCTCTCCCCCCATCCTGCCACAGACCTCCCCTCCTCCACGCCACGCTCGATGGCCTCGTCTACATCATCTATGGAGGGGCTGTGGCCATGGCAGGGGAACGGAGCCATCCACCTACCTGGCCCCTTGTGCGCTGGCGGCGCGGACCTCGACCTCCCCGGCGGCGCGGAGTCAACCACCTCCCGGCAGCGTGTGCGCTGCAAGGGCCAGTTGCCCAGTTCGTCAAATAGAGTAGTTTTTTTAGAAGTTGAAATAGAGTTTGCTTGTTCGTGGATGAGTGAGTGATGATGGATATATACTGTAAATGGGCTAGTTCTATCATGTATAATCCATTCGTTCGTCATTGATTTTTATACTGGTTGTTGCAAAATTGCTATGAAAGATTTTGCGTACGCCTTCGACCATGTACGGCCTCTGCACCTGCACTGTTGGTTCATATTTTTTTAAATAATAAAAAATTCTTTGCCATCTGGGATATATGAGCCTGATGGCAAAGATGTAGTCTAGCTGTCTGCTGTTACTGGGCTTGACGGCAAAGACAGAGTTGGCTGACGGCAAAGTCTTTGCCGTCTTCCCGATGAAAAGCTGGCGGCAAAGTATTCTTTGCCGACTTATCTTTGCCGTCTGAGTTTGCCGTCTGCTTCCTGACGGCAAAATCTTTGCCGTCTGGATTTAGGTCTTTGCCGTCTGGGATTCACGGACGGCAAATTATTTGTTTCCTGTAGTGTTGGTGGAAGATCATATGTTCAGATCCATTATGCATATTAATACCCCTCTGATTATGAACATGAATATGATATGTGAGTAGTTACGTTTGTTCCTGAGGACATGGGAGAAGTCTTGCTATAAGTAGTCATGTGAATTTGGTATTCGTTCAATATTTTGATGAGATGTATGTTGTCATCCCTCTAGTGGTGTCATGTGAACGTCGACTACATGACACTTCACCATTGTTTGGGCCTAGAGGAAGGCATTGGAAATTAATAAGTAGATGATGGGTTGCTAGAGTGACAGAAGCTTAAACCCTAGTTTATGCGTTGCTTCGTAAGGGGCTGATTTGGATCCATATGTTTCATGCTATGCTTAGGTTTACCTTAATACTTCTATTGTAGTTGCGGATGCTTGCAATAGGGGTTAATCATAAGTGGGATTCTTGTCCAAGTAATGGCAGTACCCAAGCACCGGTACACCCACATATCAAATTATCAAAGTACCGAACGCGAATCATATGAACGTGATGAAAACTAGCTTGACGACAATTCCCATGTGTCCTCGGGAGCGCTTTCCTTTATATAAGAGTTTGTCCAGGCTTGTCCTTTGCTACAAAAAGGATTGGGCCATCTTGCTGCACCTTATTTACTTTTATTACTTGCTACTCGTTACAAATTACCTTATCACAAAACTATCTGTTACTGATAATTTTAGTGCTTGCAGAGAATACCTTACTGAAAACTGCTTATCATTTCCTTCTGCTCCTCGTTGGGTTCGACCTCTTACTTATCGAAAAGGCTACGATAGATCCCCTACACTTGTGGGTCATCAAGACTCTTTTCTTGTGCCATTGCCGGGGAGTGAAGCGCCTTTGGTAGGTGGAATTTGGTAAGCACAAATTTATATAGTGTGCTGAAATTTACTGTCACTTGTTACTATAGAACATAATCCTTTGAGGGGCTTGTTCGGGGTATCTTCACCCCGAACAGTAGAGCAAAGAGTTGCTCCTCAACCTACTGAACCTACTAAAAATGTTCACTTTGAAATTCCTTCAAGTATGATAGAGAAACTTCTAGCTAATCCTTTCACAGGTGATGGAACATTACATCCCGATTTGCACCTAATCTATGTGGATGAAGTTTGTGGATTATTTAAGCTTGCAGGTATGCCCGATGATGTTATCAAGAATAAGATCTTCCCTTTATCTTTGAAGGGATAGGCATTGACATGGTATAGGCTATGTGATGATATGGGATCATGGAACTATAAACGATTGAAATTGGAATTTCATCAGAAGTTTTATCCTATGCATCTTGTTCATCGTGATCGTAATTATATATATATATATATATATATATATATATATATATATATATATATATATATATATATATATAATTTTTGGCCTCGCGAAGGAGAAAGCATCGCTCAAGCTTGGGGGAGGCTTAAGTCAATGTTATATTTATGCCCCAATCATGATCTCTCAAAAGAAATGATTATTCAAAAAATTTATGCTCGGCTTTCTCTCAGTAATCGCTCCATGCTCGATACTTCTTGTACTGGATCTTTTATGATGAAGACTATTGAATTCAAATGGGATTTATTAGAAAGAATTAAACGCAACTCTGAAGATTGGGACCTCGATGAAGGTAAGGAGTCAGGTATAACACCTAAGTTTGATTGTGTTAAATCTTTTATGGATACCGATGCTTTCCGTGAATTTAGCACTAAATATGGACTTGACTCTGAGATAGTAGCTTCTTTCTGTGAATCCTTTGCTACTGATGTTGATCTCCCAAAGGAGAAGTGGTTTAAATATAATCCTCCCACTGAAGTAAAAGTAATTGCACCTATTGAAGTTGAAGAAAAGACTATCACTTATAATGATCCTGTTGTTCCTACTGCTTATATTGAGAAACCACCTTTCCCTGTTAGAATAAAGGATCAGGCTAAAGCTTCAACTGTAGTCAACAAAAGTAATATTAGGACACACAAACCCCCTGAGCAAGTTAAAGTTGAACCTAAAATTGCTATGGTTAAAGATCTCTTGGCCAATAATATTTATGGGCATGTTATTTACTTCTGCAATGAAGCTGCTAGAATTGCTAGACCTGATGCTAAAAATAAACATAGACCTGTTGTAGGCATGCCTGTTATTTCCGTTAAAATAGGAGATCATTGTTATCATGGCTTATGTGATATGGGTGCTAGTGCAAGCGCAATACCTCATTCCTTATACAAAGAAATTATGCATGATATTGCACCTGCTGAGATAGAAGAGATAGATGTTACAATTAAGCTTGCCAATGGAGATACTATTTCACCAGTTGGGATTGTTAGAGATGTTGAAGTCTTGTGTGGGAAAGTTAAATCTCCTGCTGATTTTCTTGTTCTTGGTTCCCCACAAGATGACTTTTGTCCCATTATATTTGGTAGACCCTTCTTGAATACTGTTAATGCTAAGATAGACTGCAATAAGGATATTATTTCTGTTGGTTTAGGGGATATGTCTCATGAGTTTAATTTTGCTAAATTTAGTAGACAACCCCGTGATGAGAAATTGCCTAGTAAAGATGAAATTATTGGTCTTGCTTCTATTGCTGTGCCTCCTAATGATCCTTTAGAACAATATTTTCTAGACCATGAAAATGATATGTATATGAATGAAAGAAGGGAAACAGATGAAGTATCCTTTAAATAGGGACCTATTTTGAAACACAACTTGCCAGTGGATATCCTAGGGGATCCTCCCCCACCTAAGGGTGATCCCGTGTTTGAGCTTAAACCATTGCCTGATACTCTTAAATATGCTTATCTTGATGAAAAGAAGATATATCCTGTTATTATCAGTGCTAACCTTTCAGAGCATGAAGAAGAGAAATTATTGAAAACTCTTAAGAAGCATCATGCTGCTATTGGATATACTCTTGATGATCTTAAGGGCATAGGTCCCACGCTATGTCAACACAAAATAAATTTGGAGAAAGATGCCAAACCAGTTATTGATCACCAATGACGGCTAAATCCTAAGATGAAAGAAGTGGTAAGAAAGGAAATATTAAAGCTCCTTGAAGCAGGTATAATTTATCCCATTGCTGATAGTCAGTGGGTAAGCCCTGTCCATTGTGTCCCTAAGAAGGGAGGTATTACTGTCGTTCCTAATGATAAAGATGAATTGATTCCGCAAAGAATTATTACAGGTTATAGGATGGTGATTGATTTCTGCAAATTAAATAAAGCTACTAAAAAATATCATTACCCTTTGCCTTTCATTGATCAAATGCTGGAAAGATTATCCAAACATACACATTTTGCTTTCTAGATTGTTACTCTAGTTTCTCTCAAATACCCGTGTCAGCTGATGATCAAGAAAAGACTACTTTTACTTGCCCTTTTAGTACCTTTGCTTATGCCTTTTGGTTTATGTAATGCACCTGCTACCTTTCAAACATGCATCATGGCTATATTCTCTGACTTTTGTGAAAAGATTTGTGAAGTTTTCATGGATGATTTCTCTGTGTATGGATCCTCTTTTGATGACTGCTTGAGCAACCTTGATCGAGTTTTGCAGAGATGTGAAGAAACTAACCTTGTCTTGAATCGGGAGAAGTGCCACTTTATGGTTAATCAAGGTATTGTCTTCGGGCATGAAATTTCTGAAAGATGTATTGAAGTTGACAAAGCTAAAGTTGATGCTATTGAAAAGATATCGTGTCCCAAGGACATCAAAGGTATAAGAAGTTTCCTTGGTCATGCCGGTTTTTATAGGAGGTTCATTAAGGACTTATAAAAATTTTCCCGGCCTCTGACTAACCTATTACAAAAAGATATTCCTTTTGTCTTTGATGATGATTGTGTAGAAGCATTTGAAATACTTAAGAAAGCCTTGATTTCTGCACCTATTGTTCAGCCACCTGATTGGAATTTACCCTTTGAAATCATGTGTGATGCTAGTGGCTATGTTGTAGGTGTCGTTCTAGGACAAAGAGTTGATAAAAATTAAATGTTATTCAATATGCTAGTAAAACTCTAGATAATGCCTAGAGAAATTATGCTACTACTGAAAAGGAATACTTAGCAGTTGTATTTGCTCGTGATAAGTTCATGCCTTATATTGTTGATTCTAAAGTAACTATTCACACTGATCATGCTGCTATTCAATATCTTATGGAAAAGAAACATGCTAAACCTAGACTTATTAGACAGGTTCTCCTGCTACAAGAATTTGATTTGCATATTACTGATAGAAAGGGAGCTGAGAATCCCGTTGCAGACAACTTCTCTAGGTTAGAGAATGTTCTTGATGACCCACTACCTATTGATGATAGGTTTCCCGATGAACAATTAAATGTCATAAATGCTTCTCGTACTGCTCCATGGTATGCTGATTATGCTAATTACATTGTTGCTAAATTTATACCACCTTGTTTCACATACCAACAAAATAAAAAGTTTTTCTATGATTTAAGATATTACTTCTGGGATGACCCACACCTTTCTAAAGAAGGAGTAGATGGTGTTATTATACGTTGTGTACCTAAGCATGAACAAGAACAGATCCTACGCAAGTGTCACTTCGAAGCTTATGAAGGACACCATGCTGGAGATAGAACTGCACATAAGGTATTGCAATCCGGTTTTTATTGGCATACTCTCTTCAAGGATGCCCGTAAGTTTGTCTTATCTTGTGATGAATGTCAAAGAATTGGTAATATTAGTAGACGTCAAGAAATGCCTGTGAATTATTCACTCGTTATTGAACCATTTGATGTTTGGGGCTTCGATTATATGGGACTGTTTCCTTCCTCTAATGGATACACACATATTTTAGTTGCTGCTGATCATAACACCTCTATTAAGATGCTTAAAGAAGTTATTTTTCTGAGGTTTGGAGTCCCTAGATATTTAATGACTGATGGTGGTTCACATTTTATTCATGGTGCCTTTCATAAAATGCTTGCCAAGTATGATGTTAATCATAGAATTGCATCTCCATATCACCCGCAGTCTAGTGGTCAAGTAGAATTGAGTAACAGAGAGCTCAAATTAATTTTGCAAAAGACTGTTAATAGATCTAGAAAGAATTGGTCCAAGAAACTTGATGATGCATTATGGGCTTATAGAATTGCATATAAAAATCATATGGGTATCTCTTCGTATAAAATGGTTTATGGAAAAGCCTGTCACCAACCTCTTGAATTAGAACATAAGGCATACTGGGCTATTAAAGAGATCAACTATGACTTCAAACTTTCTAGTGAGAAGAGGCTTTTTGACATTAGCTCACTTGATGAATGGAGAATCCAGGCTTATGAGAATGCCAAACTGTTTAAAGAAAAAGCTAAAAGATGGCATGACAAAAGGATACAAAAGCATGAGTTTAATGTAGGTGATTATGTGTTGCTATTCAACTCCCGTTTAAGATTTTTTGCAGGCAAACTTCTCTCTAAATGGGAAGGTCCTTACGTTATCGAGGAGGTCTATCGTTCTGGTGCCATAAAAATCAACAACTTCGAAGGCACAAATCCGAAGGTGGTGAATGGTCAAAGAATCAAACATTATATCTCAGGTAATCCTATAAATGTTGAAACCAATGTTATTGAAACCGTAACCCCGGAGGAATACATAAGAGACACTTTCCAGAACGTTCCAGACTCTGAAAAGGAATAGGTATGTTGTACGGCAAGTAAACCGACTCCAAAACAGTTCTAATGGCAATTTTTCTCCATTTTGGAATATTTAAGAAAATAGGAAAATAAGAAGTAGTCCAGGAAGGACACAAGGCGTCCACGAGGGTGGAGGGCGCCCCCTGCCTCGTGGGCACCTCGTGTGCTCTCTGGACTATGTTTTCTTGCATGATACTTCCTTTAGTCGGTAAAAATTCATTATATAATCTCCCGAAGGTTTTGACCTCCGTATCACGCAAATATCTCATGTCTTTGTTTCGAGCTGTCCTGTTGCAGATTTGAGCAACATGTCGTCCCAGGATTCGGAAGGAGAAAGCTATGTGGCTGATTACCTTGCAGATCCTAAGGTCTATGGGGATGTGGAGCATTGTGGTTGGACTACGGAAGAAGAAGAGGACTATGAACCTAAGGGAAAAGAGGAGACGAGCTCAGTTGAAGATGAAGTTCCATTACCTCAACCTGGGGACATGCATGTGGAGTTCAAAAAGTCAAGCCTCTCGGATAGAGCAAAGAAACCTAAGATCGGGTTTATCTCTTTTCGCCTCTTGCAGGAAAACAAGCAGGAATTATGCAAAAATATACTAAGCCTGGAGTAGGAGATCGATGACCTGAGGGATCAAAATTCTGTCCTCAAGTGCAAATTAAGGAAGAATCCTACACCATCAACAAAACCATCATCTTCTTCACCAACAAAGAAGAACCGAGTATCTGGTATGGGCACTCCCCTTGGCAACTGCCAAGCTTGGGGGAGTGCCCCGGTATCGTATCACCATCACTTTTATCTTTACCGTTTTTCTTAGTTCGATCCTTTTGATAATATCTTGATCTAGTAGAATAAAGTTTTAGTATGATCTAGTTGTGAGTTTTGCTTTATGATCTTCTTATGTAATCGAGTCCGTGAGCTATATATAATAAAGATTAGTGTTGAGTCAAGGGCTTGATTATGTTGCTATGATCTCGAGGGAATAAAATAAAAGAAAAAGAAATAGAAAGAAATAAAGAGATCATAAGGATCTTATGGAGAGTAATGACTTCACATATAAGAGTATAATGAATAAAAGTTGTTGAGAGTTGACAAACATAGTTTTGGTCATTGTTGCAATTAATAGGAAGTAATAAAGAAAGAGAGGTTTTCACATATAAATATACTATCTTGGACATCTTTTATAATTGTGAGCACTCATTAAAGTATGACATGCTAAAGAGTTAACATTGGACAAGGAAGACAACATAACGGGTTATGTTTTCTTAGATCTGAGATAAATTATATTGTCATGGATCATCCAACATGTTGAGCTTGCCTTTCCCTCTCTTGCTAGTCAATTTCTTTGCACCAAGTAGAGATAATACTTGTGCTTCCAAATATCCCTAAACCCATCTTTGCCATGAGAGTCCACCATACCTACCTATGGATTGAGTAAGATCCTTCAAGTAAGTTGTCATCGGTGCACGCAATAAAAATTGCTCTCTAAATATGTATGCTCTATTAATGTGGAGAAAATAAGATTTATACGATCTTGTGATGTGGAAGAAATAAAAGCGACGGACTACATAATAAAGGTCCATATCACAAGTGGCAATATAAAGTCACGTTCTTTTGCATTAAGATTTTGTGCATCTGATACGTCTCTGTCGTATCTACTTTTCCAAACACTTTTCCCTTGTTTTGGACTCTAACTTGCATGATTTGAATGGAACTAACCGGACTGACGCTATTTTCAGCAGAATTGCCATGGTGTTATTTTTGTGCAGAAATAAAAATTGTCGGAATGACCTGAAAATCAACGGAGATTATTTTTGGAATATAAAAAAAATAATGGAAGAAAGATCCACGTCAGGGGGCTCACACCCTGTCCAAGAGGGTGGGGGCGCGCCTACCCCCTGGGCGCGCCCCCTGCCTCGTGGGCCCCCTGACGCTCCACCGACCTCAACTCCAACTCCATATATTTGTGTTTGGGGAGAAAAAATAAGAGAGAAGGATTCATCGTGTTTTACGTTACGGAGCCGCCGCGAAGCCCTAAACTCTCTCGGGAGGGCTGATCTGGAGTCCGTTCGGGGCTCTGGAGAGGGGAATCCGTCGCCATCGTCATCATCAACCTTCCTCCATCACCAATTTCATGATGCTCACCGCCGTGCGTGAGTAATTCCATCGTAGGCTTGCTGGACGGTGATGGGTTGGATGAGATTTATCATGTAATCGAGTTAGTTTTGTTAGGGTTTGATCCCTAGTATCCACTATGTTCTGAGATTGATGTTGCTATGACTTTGCTATGCTTAATGCTTGTCACTATGGCCCGAGTGCCATGATTTCAGATCTGAACCTATTATGTTTTCATAAATATATGTGAGTTCTTGATCCTATCTTGCAAGTCTATAGTCACCTACTATGTGTTATGATCCGGCAACCCCGAAGTGACAATAATCGGGACCACTCCCGGTGATGACCGTAGTTTGAGGAGTTCAGGTATTCACTATGTGTTAATGCTTTGGTCCGGTACTCTATTAAAAGGAGGCCTTAATATCCCTTAGTTTCCAATAGGACCCCGCTGCCACGGGAGGGTAGGACAAAAGATGTCATGCAAGTTCTTTTCCATAAGCACGTATGACTATATTCAGAATACATGCCTACATTACATTGATGAATTGGAGCTAGTTCTGTGCCACCCTATGTTATAACTGTTGCATGATCGATCACATCCAGCATAATTCTCCATCACCGATCCATTGCCTACGAGCTTTTCATATATTGTTCTTCGCTTATTTACTTTTCTGTTGCTATTGTCACAATCACTACAAAACCCAAAAATATTACTTTTTCTATCGTTACCTCTACTATCATATTACTTTTCTACTAAATACTTTGCTGCAGATATTAAGTTTCCAGGTGTGGTTGAATTGACAACTCAGCTACTAATACTTGAGAATATTATTTGGCTCCCCTCATGTTGAATCAATAAATTTGGGTTGAATACTCTACCCTCAAAAACTGTTGTGATCCCCTATACTTGTGGGTTATCAAGACTATTTTCTGGCGTCGTTGCCGGGGAGCATAGCTCTATTCTTTGAGTCACTTGGGATTTATATCTGTTGATCACTATGAAGAACTTGAAAGATAAAAGAACCAAGATCTATCCCTCAACTACGAGGGGAGGTAATTAGGAACTGCCATCTAGCTCTGCACTTGATTCACCTTCTGTTATGAGTGAACTTGTGACACCTACACCTGCTATTCATTTTGATATGTCGCATGTTATTGATGATGCCACTTCTGCTTTGCATGATACTTATGATGAAACTACTTCTATGCTTGATACAACTGTGCCACTAGGTGAATTTCTTGATGAACAACTTGCTAGGGCTAGAGAGAATGAAATTATTGAAACTAATAATATTGATGAAAGTGATGATGAAGATTCTCCCCCTAGATATGAATTGCCCGTTGTTCCTGAGGGTTATGTTATGGATGAAGAAACTGCTAGAGATTTCTTAGCTTGCAATGATAGATCTGATCTTAAGAAATTATTAGCCAAGCTTAAAGAAAAATCCCTGAATGCTAGAATGAAATATGATCTTGCTTATGCTACTTCATCTATCTTTATTACTGATAAGGATTATTATTTCTCTGTTGATCCTGATATAATTACTTTGGTTGAATCTGATCCTTTCTATGGCTATGAATCTGAAACTGTTGTGGCACATCTTACTAAATTAAATGATATAGCTACCCTGTTCACTAGTGATGAGAAAACTCGCTACTATTATATCCTTAAATTATTCCCGTTCTCATTAAAGGGTGATGCTAAGATATGGTTTAATTCTCTTGATCCTGGTTATGTGCGTAGTCCCCAGGATATGATTTACTACTTCTCTACTAAATATTTCCCCGCTCATAAGAAACAAGCTGCTTTAAGGGAAATATATAATTTTGTGCAAATTGAAGAAGACAGTCTCCGACAAGCTTGGGGGAGGCTTCTCCAATTACCTAATGCCTTGCCTGATCATCCTCTCAGAAAAATGAAATACTTGATATCTTTTATAATGGACTAACCGATGCTTCCAGAGATTACCTGGATAGTTGTGCTGGTTGTGTTTTCAGGGAAAGAACTGTTGATCAAGCTGAATTGCTATTGAATAATTTGTTGACTAATGAAAATAATTGGACACTTCCTGAACCAACTCCTAAGCCAACTCCGAAGAAAATGGGTATTCTATTTCTCAGTCCTGAAGATATGCAAGAGGCAAAGAAATCTATGAAAGAAAAAGATATAAAAGCTGAAGATGTTAAGAATTTACCTCCTGTTGAAGAAATACATGGTCTTAATTCATCACCTATTGAAGAAACACACGGTATCGATAACCCGACACAGGTAGTAAAGGTAAACTCTCTCTATAGATATAATAAAGCTGAAATCGCTCCTGCTAAGTTTGCTAGCCAATGTTTGGATAATTTGATAACTTTATGGTTAAGCAATAATATTTTAATGCTTATTTTGGTAGACAACTGAAACGCAATGCTTATATGATTGAACACTTGGGTTATTATATGTCTAGAGTTAAAGGTGAACTTAAACTCATTAGTAAACATGCTTCTATGGTTACCAATCAAGTAGAACAAGTACTTAAAGCTCCGAATGATTTGCTCAATGAATTAAACAATAAGAATGATAATGTTGTTAGAGTTATGACTAGAGGTGGTAAAATGACTCAGGAACCTTTGTATCCTGAGGGCCATCCTAAGAGAATTGAGCAAGATTCTCAGAGAAATAATATTGATACACCTAGTCCTTCTAAAAGGAAGAGAAAGAAAAATGATAGGACTTTGCATGCTTCTAGTGAACCTGTTATTGACACACCTGAGAATCCCAATGATATTTCTATTTCTGATGCTGAAACATGATACGTCTCCAACGTATCTGTAATTTTTAATTGTTCCATGCTATTATATTATCTGTTTTGGATGTTAATGGGCTTTATTATACACTTTAATATTATTTTTGGGACTAACCTATTAACAGGAGGCCCAGCCGAAATTGCTGTTTTTTGCCTATTTTAGTGTTTCGCAGAAAAGGAATATCAAACGGAATGAAACCTTCGGGAGCATTATTTTTGGAACAAACGTGATCCAGGGGACTTGGATTGGACGTCAAGAAACAATCGAGGAGGCTACGAGGCAGGGGGGCGCCTACCCCCTGGGTGCGCCCTCCACCCTTGTGGGCCCCTCGTTGCTCCACCGGCCTACTTCTTCCTCCTCCTATATATATATATATCCATATACCCCGCAAACATCCAGGAGCACCACGAAACCCTATTTCCACCACTGCAACCTTTTGTACCCAAGAGATCCCATCTTGGGGCCATTTCCAGAGCTCCACCGGAGGGGGCATTGATCACGGAGGTCCTCTACATCAACTCCATGGCCTCTCCGATGATGTGTGAGTAGTTTACTTCAGACCTTCGGGTCCATAGATAGTAGCTAGATGGCTTCTTCTCTCTCTTTGGATCTCAATACAAAGTTCTCCTTGATTCTCTTGGAGATCTACTCGATGTAATCTTCTTTTGCGGTGTGTTTGTCAAGATCTAATGAATTGTGGGTTTATGATCAAGTTTATCTATGAACAATATTTGAATCTTATCCGAATTCTTTTATGTATGTTTGGTTTATATTTGCAAGTCTCTTCGAATTATCAGTTTGGTTTGGCCTACTAGATTGATCTTTCTTGCAATGGGAGAAGTGCTTAGCTTTGGGTTCAATCTTGCGGTGCTCGATCCTAGTGACAGAAAGGGAAATGACACGTATTGTATTGTTGCCATCGAGGATAAAAAGATGGGGTTTAAATCATATTGCATGAGTTTATCCCTCTACATCATGTCATCTTGCTTAAGGTGTTACTCTGTTCTTATGAACTTAATACTCTAGATGCATGCTGGATAGCGGTCGATGTGTGGAGTAATAGTAGTAGATGCAGGCAGGAGTCGGTCTACTTGTCACAGACATGATGCCTATATACATGATCATACCTAGATATTCTCATAATTATTCGCTTTTATATCAATTGCTCGACGGTAATTTGTTCACCCACCGTAATACTTATGCTAACTTGAGAGAAGCCACTAGTGAAACCTATGGCCCCCGTGTCTATTCTCCATCATACAAGTTTCCAATCTATTTTATTTTGCAATCTTTACTTTCAATCTATATCATAAAAATACCAAAAATATTTATCTTATTATTATTATCTCTATCAGATCTCACTCTTGCAAGTGGCCGTGAAGGGATTGACAACCCCTTTATCGCGTTGGTTGCGAGGTTCTTATTTGTTTGTGTAGGTACGAGGTGACTCGCGCGTGGTCTCCTACTGGATTGATACCTTGGTTCGCAAAAACCGATGGAAATACTTACGTTGCTTTACTGCATCACCATTTCCTCTTCAAGGGAAAAACAACACATTGCTCAAGAGGTAGCAAGAAGGATTTCTAGCGCCGTTGCCGGGGAGATCTACGCCAAGTCAAGACATACCAAGTACCCATCACAAACTCTTATCCCTCGCATTACATTATTTGCCATTTGTCTCTCGTTTTCCTCTCCCCACTTCACCCTTGCCGGTTTTATTCACCCTTTTTCTGTTCGCCTTCTTCCTGTATGTGTCTTTCTTTGTGTTTCCATGTGCCTTATATTTGCTTGCTAAAAATCTATTGATATGGATCCACTTAAAGTGTTCTCCTTGGATCATCTTCGATCCTTATGCGCTCGTGCTGAAACCCCAACTAGCCTAGTTGATGGGAAATCTTTAGATCAGCATGCTCATTTTGTGCGTCAACGTTTGTCTGAAAAAGGGAGACTCTTATGGGATCAAATAAATAGATTGCTATGTTATGCTTGGAATCTTTGTGAAATTTGTGATCTTACTTCTTGCTCTAAGAACCCTAAAAAACACCTCCCCTACCTATGTGAGTTTAACGATAATGAAATCTTATCTTCTTATGCAAAGGGTGTTTATAGTTACTACGATATCGAACAAACTGAAGAATTTGTTGCTTTTAAGGGTGCTTATGAAGTTGCTTCTTTGATCGAAAAGTATGATATTACTCTCTACGAATCTGAAAATTTTGACATACTTAAATATTGCTATGAAAACTATGCTCATAATGTCTATGTCAAAGAATTTATTGAAAGAATGACCATTGCTTCAGAAGAAAATAATGATATGCATGAATCTATAGATAATTATGATTCCAATGATTTGATTGAAATATCCCTTGATGAGCATGATGCTTGCTATTCTTGTGGATATGATGCCAATATTTATGAAAATGAATTTGCCATAGTTCCTTATGTTGAACATGAGATCATTGCTATTGCACCCATACTTGATAGTTCCTTCAATGAAAAGCATGGTTGCAATGATGTTATTATATATTATCTTAATGTAAATTTTGTTAATGATATGCAAAACCTCAAGCTTGGGGATGCTAGTTTTTCTATGACTACTATTTGTTGCAATGATCATGATTGGGGTGATTCTTCTTTTGATCTTGAAATTTTATTTAAGCCCCATGATGAATATGAGATTGATAATAGTGTTTGCAATATTATTGAATGCGGGTTTGGAAAAGTGTCAACTTTAGATCCCACATATTTGGATCATGTTCAATCTTATGATAAAAGTGGGTTTGGAGAGGTCATGACTTTAGTTAATTTTAATCCCACCATTTTGGGAGAGTGTCAACTTTGCATACATGTGGATCGTGTTAAGAATATGTTTTGTGATAGCTATATTGTTGAATTTGCTTATGATCCTACATGTAATTATTATGATAGAGGAAAATATGGTTGTAGAAATTTTCATGTTACTAAATTACCTTTCGTTATGTTGAGATTGCTATTGTTTCTTTCCGTTTCCTTGCATATGCTAGTTTTTGCTTGCCTTGATAATTTGTTTGCCTATAAGATGCCTATGCATAGGAAGTATGTTAGACTTAGATGTGTTTGTCACGTGTTTTATGATGCTCCCTTTGTGATTCAATTCTTGTCTTTCATGTGAGCATCATTGAAATCTTTATGCCTAGCTAGGGGCGTCAAACGATAGCGCTTTTTGGGAGGCAACCCAATTTTATTTTTATTCCTTGATTTTTGTTCCTGTTTAGTAATAAATAATTTATCTATCCTATGTTTTGGTTGTGTTTTTTGTGTTTAATTAGTGTTTGTGCCAAGTAGAACCGTTGGGAAGACTTGGGGGAAGTCTTTTTGATCTTGCTATAAAATACAGAAACTTTAGCGCTCACGAGAATTGCTGCCATTATTTATTGGAGAGTGATATTTAGTTAACTATTTTTGAAGATGATTAATAGATAAATTCCTCACGTCCAGAAATTTATTTTAGAATTTTTGGGGTTCCAGAAGTTTGCGTTAGTTACAGATTAGTACAGACTGTTCTGTTTTTGACAGATTCTGTTTTTCGTGTGTTGTTTGCTTATTTTGATGAATCTATGGCTAGTAATAGAGTTTATAAAACATAGAGAAGTTGGAATACAGTAGGTTTAACACCAATATAAATAAAGAATGACTTAATTATAGTACCTTGAAGTGGTGTTTTCTTTTCTTTCGCTAACGGAGCTCACAAGATTTTCTGTTAAGTTTTGTGTTGTGAAGTTTTCAAGTTTTTGGTAAAGATTTGATGGATTATGGAACAAGGAGTGACAAGAGCCTAAGCTTGGGGATGCTCAACGCACCCCAAGGTAAATCCAAGGACACAAAAAAGCCTAAGCTTGGGGATGCCCCGGAAGGCATCCCCTCTTTTGTCTTCGTTGATCGGTAACTTTACTTGGAGCTATATTTTTATTCACCACATGATATGTGTTTTGCTTGGAGTGTCTTGTATGATTTGAGTCTTTGACTTTTAGTTTACCACAATAATCCTTGTTGTACACACCTTTTGAGAGAGACACACATGAATCGGAATTTATTAGAATACTCTATGTGCTTCACTTATATCTTTTGAGCTATATAGTTTTTGCTCTAGTGCTTCACTTATATCTTTTAGAGCACGGCGGTGGTTCTATTTTATAAAAATAATTGATCTGTCATGCTTCACTTATATTATTTTGAGAGTCCTTTAGATCAACATGGCAATTTTCTTTTAGGCATAATAAAAACTTTCATATAAGTGCATTGAATACTAAGAGAAGTTTGATACTTGATGACTGTTTTGAGATATGGAGATGGTGATATTAGAGTCATGCTAGTTGAGTAGTTGTGAATTTGAGAAATACTTGTGTTGAAGTTTGTGATTCCCGTAGCATGCATGTATGGTGAACCGTTATGTGATGAAGTCGGAGCATGATTTATTTATTGATTGCCTTCCTTATGAGTGGCTGTCGGGGACGAGTGATGATATTTTCCTACCAATCTATCCCCCTAGGAGCATGCGCGTAGTACTTTGTTTCGATAACTAATAGATTTTTGCAATAAGTATGTGAGTTATTTATGACTAATGTTGAGTCCATGGATTATACGCACCCTCACCCTTCCACCATTGCTAGCCTGTCTAGTACCGCGCAACTTCCGCCGGTATCATACACCCACCATATACCTTCCTCAAAACAGCCACCATACCTACCTATTATGGAATTTCCATAGCCATTCCGCGATATATTGCCATGCAACTTTCCACCGTTCCGTTATTATGACACGCTTCATCATTGTCATATTGCTTTGCATGATCATGTAGTTGACATCGTATTTGTGCCAAAGCCACCGTTCATAATTCTTTCATACATGTCACTCTTGATTCATTGCATATCCTGGTACACCGGCGGAGGCATTCACATAGAGTCATATTTTGTTCTAAGTATTGAGTTGTAATTCTTGAGTTGTAAGTAAAAAGAAGTGTGATGATCATCATTATTAGAGCATTGTCCCAGTGAGGAAAGGATGATGGAGACTATGATTCCCCCACAAGTCGGGATGATACTCCGGACGAAAAAAAGAGGCCAAAAGAAAAAAAGAAAGAAGGCCCAAATAAAAAAATGAGAGAAAAAGAGAGAAGGGACAATGTTACTATCCTTTTTCCACACTTGTGCTTCAAAGTAGCACCATGATCTTCATGATAGAGAGTCTCCTATGTTGTCACTTTCATAAACTAGTGGGAATTTTATGTTATAGAACTTGGATTGTATATTCCAATGATGGGTGAGGGAGTCCTAGATTAGGGGGTGTTCGGATAGCCGGACTATACCTTCAGCCGGTCTCTTGGACTATGAAGATACAAGATTGAAGACTTCGTCCCGTGTCCGGAAGGGACTTTCCTTGGCGTGGAAGGCAAGCTTGGCGATACGGATGTGTAGATCTCCTACCATTGTAACCGACTTTGTGTAACCCTAACCCTCTCCGGTGTCTATATAAACCGGAGGGTTTTAGTCCGTAGGACAACATACACAACAACAATCATACCATATGCTAGCTTCTAGGGTTTAGCCTCTCTGATCTCGTGGTAGATCTACTCTTGTACTACCCATATCGTCAATATTAATCAAGAAGGACGTAGGGTTTTACCTCCATCGAGAGGGCCCGAACCTGGGTAAAACTTTGTGTCCCTTGCCTCCTGTTACCATCCGGCCTAGACGCACAGTTCGGGACCCCCTACCCGAGATCCGCCGGTTTTGACACCGACATTGGTGCTTTCATTGAGAGTTCCTCTGTGTCATCGCCGTCAGGCTCGATGGCTGCTACAATCATCAATAGCGATGCAGTCCAGGGTGAGACCTTCCTCCCCGGACAAATCTTCATCTTCGGTGGCTTCGCACTGCGGGCCAATTCACTTGGCCATCTGGAGCAGATCGAAAGTTATTCCCCTGGCCGTCAGGTCAGATCTGGAAGCTTAAACTACACGGCTGACATCCGCGGGGACTTGATCTTCGACGGATTCGATCCGAGCGCGCCGCACTGTCATGACGAGCATGATCTAGCTCTGCCGCCGAACAGTGCCCTAGAGGCCACGCCCGCATCGGCTTCGACCCTTAATTCGGAGCCAATTGCGCCGATCGAGGATGGGTGGTTGGACGCTGCCTCGGGGGCTGCGATCCCAACGGTGATTGAGCCGAACACCAGCCCCGCACTCCGCGAGACTTGTGACTCCAAGGAGCCGGACTCCTCTCCAGACTCCGAACCATTCACGCCCCTGCCAATCAAATCCGATTGGGCGCCGACCATGGAGTTTACTGCCGCGGACATCTTTCAGCACTCGCCCTTCGGCGATATTATGAAATCACTAAAGTCTCTCTCTTTATCAGGAGAGCCCTGGCCGTACTTCGGTCAGCAAGGATGGGATACGGACGATGAAGAAATTCAAAGCCCGCCCACCACCCACTTTGTAGCCGCTGTCGACGATTTAACTGACATGCTCGACTTCGACTCCGAAGACATCGACGGTATGGACGCCGATGAAGGAGACGATGAAGAACCAGCGCCTATTGGGCCGTGGAACACCACCTCGTCATATGACGTATACATGGTGGACGCACCAAAAGATGACGACGAGGAGCGGAAGGACGCACCGAAGGCTTGTTCCCTCGAAAAGCAGTCAAAGCGGCGATGCAAGCGCCACTCCAAATGCCGCCTCGACAGAAATAGCGATCACACAGACCCAGCGCTGGAGCAAGGCGAACCGCTACCGGACAACGGCAATCCGGATAATCAAGCCGAACAAACAAATTCTATCAAGGATAATGGTCCGGACAACATAACGCCGGACAGGCACCCGGAGCAATAGAATGCCCGTAAAAAGCTTGTTGCCACCGCGACAAGTCTTAAAAAGCAGAAGCAAAGGCTCAAGGCCACGCAAGACACACTCCAAATCAGATGGAGTAAAATACTCAACACAACAGCAAGGTACGGCGACAATCGCCCCTCCAAGAGCTACCCAAAGGGGAAGCTGCTACCCGAATTCGATGAGGAGGCCTCAGACCTCCCACAACCAAATATCAAAGCAACCACCTGGTCGGATAGACGACCCCTCTACCAACACAAAGCGGCATACAATGCCGCTCACAATACAACACGCGACCCATGCGAGGGCTCGCATCCAAAGGACGGTGCAACAAGATCCATCTATGGACCACGCAAGCGCGCCCCAGCATACAATGCAACACAACAAACATCCGAACAATGCGGTACACCCAGCTACAGGGGTGCCGCACACCCCCTATGTTTCACCGATGAGGTGCTGGACCATGAATTTCCAGAGGGATTCAAGCCCGTAAACATAGAGGCATACGACGGAACAATAGACCCTGGGGTCTGGATTGAGGACTACATCCTTCATATCCATATGGCTCGAGGAGATGATCTCCATGCCATCAAGTACTTACCCCTCAAGCTCAAAGGGCCAGCTCGTCACTGGCTCAAAGGCCTCCCCGAAAGCTCCATTGGAAGTTGGGAAGAGCTCGAAGACGCCTTTCGAGCAAATTTTCAAGGGACTTATGTCCGACCTCCGGATGCGGACGATTTGAGTCATATAACTCAACAACCCAGAGAGTCAGCCCGAAAGCTTTGGAATAGGTTTCTTACTAAAATGAATCAGATTGTCGACTGTCCGAACACCGAAGCCTTGGCAACTTTCAAGCATAGCGTCCGTGACGAATGGCTCGCCAGACACCTCGGCCAAAATAAGACGAGAACGATGGCCGCATTAACAAACCTCATGACCCGCGTTTGCGCGGGTGAGGACAGCTGGCTAGCCAGATGCGGCACCAGCGACCCCAGTACATCTGAAGTTAGAGATGGAAATGGGAAATCACGGCGCAACAGCAATAAAAAACGCCGGAATAAAGAAGACAGCACGAAGGGCACGATAGTAAATGCCGGATTCAAAAGCTCTCGGCCAGGTCAAAAGCCGCCCCTAAAGGTGTTGGGGAATGTAGCAGAAATTCAAAATTTTCCTACGTGTCACCAAGATCTATCTATGGAGAGACTAGCAACGAGGGGAAGGAGAGTGCATCTACATACCCTTGTAGATCGCTAAGCGGAAGCGTTCAAGTGAACAGGGTTGATGGAGTCGTACTCGTCGTGATTCAGATCACCGATGATCCTAGTGCCGAACGGACGGCACCTCCGCGTTCAACACACGTACAGCTCGACGATGTCTCCCACGCCTTGATCCAGCAAGGAGAGAGGGAGAGGTTGAGGAAGACTCCATCCAGCAGCAGCACAACGGCATGGTGGTGATGGAGGAGCGTGGCAATCCTGCAGGGCTTCGCCAAGCACCTACGGGAGAGGAGGAGGTGTCATGGGAGGGAGGGAGGCGCCAAGGGCTCAGGTATGGATGCCCTCCCTCCCCTCCACTATATATAGGGGCAGGGGAGAGGGGGGAGGCGCAGCCTTGCCCCTTCCTCCAAGGAAGGGGTGCGGCTAAGAGGGGGGG
>NC_041380.1:570762564-570876495 GCF_002162155.2 Triticum dicoccoides
AGAGGCTTACTAGGGACATGGTGTTGTCTATGTATCCACACATGTATCTGAGTTTCCTATCAATACAATTCTAGCATGGATAATAAACGATTATCATGAACAAGGAAATATAATAATAATCAATTTATTATTGCCTCTAGGGCATATTTCCAACAGTCTCCCACTTGCACTAGAGTCAATAATCTAGTTCACATCGATATGTGATTAACACTCAAGGTCACATCCCCATGTGACTAACACCCAAAGAGTTTACTAGAGTCAATAATCTAGTTCACATTTACCATGTGATTAACACTCGATGAGTTCTGGGTTTGATCATGTTATGCTTGTGAGAGAGGTTATAGTCAACGGGTCTGAACCTTTCAGATCCGTGTGTGCTTTACAAATCTCTATGTCATCTCCTAGATGCAGCTACCACGTTCTATTTGGAGCTATTCCAAATAACTGTTCTACTTGGAGCTATTTTAAATTGTTGCTCCATTATACGTATCCGGTATCTCTACTCAGAGCTATCCGGATAGGTGTTAAGCTTGCATCGACGTAACCCTTTACGACGAACTCTTTTACCACCTCCATAATTGAGAAAATTCCTTAGTCCACTAGTTACTAAGGATAACTTTGACCGCTGTCCTACGATCCATTCTTGGATCACCCTTGTACCCCTTGACTGACTCATGGTAAAGCACACTTCAGGTGTGGTACACAGCATAGCATACTGTAGAGCCTATGTCTTAAGCATAGGGGACGACCTTTGTTCCTTTCTCTCTATTCTTCCATGGTCGAGCTTTAAGTCTTAACTTCCTACCTTACAACTCAGGCAAGAACTCCTTCTTTGACTGGTCCATCTTGAACACCTTCAAGATCATGTCAAGGTATGTGCTCATTTGAAAGTACTATTAAGCGTTTTGATCTATCCTTATAGATCTTGATGCTCAATGTTCAAGTAGCTTAATCCAGGTTTTCCATTGAAAACACTTTCCAAATAACCCTATATGCTTTCCAGAAATTCTACGTCATTTCTGATCATTAATATGTCAACAACATATACTCATCAGAAATTCTATAGTGCTCCCACTCACTTCTTTGGAAATACAAGTTTCTCATAAACTTTGTATACACCCAAAATCTTTGATCATCATCAAAGCATACATTCCAACTCCGAGATGCTCACTCCAGTCCTCAGAAGGATTGCTGGAGCTTTGCATACTTATTAGCATATTTCAGGATAGACAAAACCTTCCGGTTGTATCACATACAAACTTTCCTCAATAATCGTCGAGGAAACAATGTTTTGACATCCTATCTGCAAGATTTCATAAATAATGCAGTAATTGTTAATATAATTCCAACAGACTCTTAGCATCGCTACGAGTGAGAAAGTCTCATCGTAGTCAACTCCTTGAACTTGAAAAACATCTTAACGACAAGTCGAGCTTTCTCAATGGTGACACTTACCATCATTGTCTGTCTTCCTTTCAAAATCCATATGTACCTAACAGCCTTACGACCATCAAGTAGTTCTTCCAAAGTCTACACTTTGTTTTCATACATGGATCCTCTCTCGGGTTTTATGGCCTTGAGCCATTTATCGGAATCCGGGCCCACCATCGCTTCTCCATAGCTCGTAGGTTCATTGTTGTCTAGCAACATGACTTCCAAGACAGGATTACTGTACCACTCTGAAGTAGTACGTATCCTTGTCACCCTACGAGGTTTGGGAGTGACTTGATCTGAAGTTTCATGATCACTATCATAAGCTTCTACTTCAATTGGTGTAGGTGCCACAGGAACAACTTCCTGTGCCCTGCTACACACTGGTTGAAGTGATGGTTCAATAACCTCATCAAGTCTCCACCATCCTCCCACTCAATTCTTTCGAGAGAAACCTTTCCTCGAGAAAGGACCCAATTCTAGAAACAATTCATATTGCCTTCGGATCTGAATTAGGAGGTATACCCAACTGTTTTGGGTGTCCTATGAAGATGTACTTTATCCGCTTTGGGTTCGAGCTTAATCCTGAAACTTTTTCACATAAGCATCGCAGCCCCAAACCTTTAAGAAACGACAACTTAGGTTTCTCTAAACCATAATTCATATGGTGTCATCTCATCGGAATTACGTGGTGCCCTATTTAAAGTGAATGTGGTTGTCTTTAATGCCTAACCCATAAACTATCGTGGCAGTTCGATAAGAGACATCATGGTATGCATCATATCCAATAGGGTGCAACTATGATGTTCGGACACACCATCACACTATGGTGTTCCAGGCGGTATTAATTGTGAAACAATTTCCACAATGTCTTAATTGTGTGCCAAAACTCGTAACTCAGATACTCATCTCTATGATCATATCATAGACATTTTATCCTCTTGTCACAATGATCTTCTACTTCACTCTGAAATTACTTGAACCATTCAATAATTCAGACTTGTGTTTCATCAAGTAAATATTCTCAACATCTACTCGAATCATCTGTGAAGTAAGAACATAACGATATTCACTGCATGCCTCAGCACTCATTGGACTGCACACATCAAAATGTGTTACTTCCAACAAGTTGCTATCTTGTTCCATCTTACTTAAAACGAGGCTTTTCAGTCATCTTGCCCATGTGGTATGATTTGCATGTCCCAAGTGATTCAAAATCAAGTGAGTCAAAACGGTCCATTTGCATGGAGTTTCTTCATGCATATACACCAATAGACATGGTTCGCATGTCTCAAACTTTTCAAAAATGAGTGAGTCCAAAGATCCATCAACATGGAGCTTCTTCATGCGTTTTAAACCAATATGACTTACATGGCAGTGCCACCAGTAAGTGGTACTATCATTACTATCTTTTGGCATGAAAATGTGTATCACTACGATCGAGATTCAATCAACCATTCAGGTTTAATGCTAATCTTGATGGTAGAGGGAGCGTGCGATGTTTGATTACATCAAACTTGGAAACACTTCCAACATATATCATCAGCTCACTTTTAGCTAGTCTCCGTTTATTCCGTAGCCTTTTGTTTCGAGTTACTAACACTTAGCAACCGAACCGGTATCTAATACCCTGGTGCTACTAGGAGTACTAGCAAAGTACACATTAACACAATGTATATCCAATATACTTCTATCGACCTTGCCAGCCTTCTTATCCACCAAGTATCTAGGGTAATTCTACTCTAGTGGTTGTTCCCCTTATTACAGAAGCACTTAGTCTCGGGTTTGGGTTTTACCTTGGGTTTCTTCACTAGAGCAGCAGCTGATTTGCCGTTTCATGAAGTATCCCTTCTTGCCCTTGCCCTTCTTGAAACTAGTGGTTCCACCAACCATCAACAATTGATGCTCCTTCTTGATTTCTACTTTCGCGGTGTCAAACATCGCGAATACCTCAAGGATCATCATATCTATCCCTGATATGTTATAGTTCATCACGAAGCTCTAACAGCTTGGTGGCAATGACTTTGGAGAACCATCACTGTCTTATCTGGAAGATCAACTCCCACTCGATTCAAATGACTGTTGTACTCAGACAATCTGAGCACAAGCTCAACAATTGAGCTTTTCTCCTTAGTTTGCAGGTTAAGAAAGTCATCGGAGGTCTTATACCTCTTGACATGGGCACGAGCCTGAAATCCCAATTTCAGCCCTCAAAACATCTCATATGTTTCGCGATGTTTCAAAAACGTCTTTGGTGCCTCAACTCTAAACCGTTTAACTGAACTATCACGTAGTTATCAAAACGTGTATGTCAGATGTTCGCAACAACCACAGACAACGTTCGAGGTTCAGCACACTGAGCGGTGCATTAAGGACATAAGCCTTCTATGAAGCAATGAGGACAATCCTCAGTTTACGGACCTAGTCCGCATAATTGCTACTATCAACTTTCAACTAATTTTTCTCTAGGAACATATCTAAACAGTAGAACTATAGCGTGAGCTATGACATAATTTGCAAAAACCTTTTGACTATGTTCAGGATAATTAAGTTCATCTTATGAACTCCCACTTAGATAGACATCCCTCTAGTCATCTAAGTGATTACATGATCCGAGTCAAACTAGGCCGTGTCCGATCATCACGTGAGACGGACTAGTCATCATCGGTGAACATCTTCATGTTGATCGTATCTTCTATACGACTCATGTTCGACCTTTCGGTCTCCGTGTTCCGAGGCCATGTCTGTACATGCTAGGCTCGTCAAGTTAACCCTAAGTGTTTCGCGTGTGTAAATCTGTCTTACACCCGTTGTATGTGAACGTTAGAATCTAACACCCGATCATCACGTGGTGCTTCGAAACACGAACTGTCGCAACGGTGCACAGTTAGGGGAGAACACTTCTTGAAATTGTTGTAAGGGATCATCTTATTTACTACCGTCGTTCTAAGCAAATAAGATGTATAAACATGATAAACATCACATGCAATCAAATAGTGACATGATATGGCCATCATCACTTTGCTCCTTTTGATCTCCATCTTCGGGGCTCCATGATCATCATCGTCACTGGCATGACACCATGATCTCCATCATCGTGTCTTCATGAAGTTACCTCGCCAACTATTACTTCTACTACTATGGCTAACGGTTAGCAATAAAGTAAAGTAATTACATGACGTTTAAGTTGACACGCAGGTC
The DNA here is from genome assembly GCF_002162155.2 of Triticum dicoccoides. NCBI lineage: Eukaryota > Viridiplantae > Streptophyta > Magnoliopsida > Poales > Poaceae > Triticum > Triticum dicoccoides. The sequence continues at coordinate 570,767,197 of NC_041380.1, forward strand.
ACAAATAAATAAAGACAACTCCTATGGCTCCTGCCGGTTGTCATACTCATCGACATGCAAGTCGTGATTCCTATTACAAGAACATGATCAATCTCATACATCACATATATCATTCATCACATCCTTTTTGGCCATATCACATCACATAGCATACCCTGTAAAAACAAGTTAGACGTCCTCTAATTGTTTTTTGCATGTTTTACGTGGCTGCTATGGGTTTCTAGCAAGAACGTTTCTTACCTACGCATGAACCACAACGTGATATGCCAATTGCTATTTACCCTTCATAAGGACCCTTTTCATCAAATCCGATCCGACTAAAGTGGGAGAGACAGACACCCGCCAGCCACCTTATGCAACTAGTGCATGTTTGTCGGTGGAACCGGTCTCACGTAAGCGTACGTGTAAGGTTGGTCCGGGCCGCTTCATCCCACGATGCTGCCGAATCAAGATAAGACTAGTAACGGCAAGCATATTGAACAATATCGACGCCCACAACTACTTTGTGTTCTACTCGTGCAAAGAATCTACGCAATAGACCTAGCTCATGATGCCACTGTTGGGGAACGTAGCAGAAATTCAAAATTTTCCTACGTGTCACCAAGATCTATCTATGGAGAGACTAGCAACGAGGGAAGGAGAGTGCATCTACATACCCTTGTAGATCGCTAAGCGGAAGCGTTCAAGTGAACGGGGTTGATGGAGTCGTACTCGTCGTGATTCAGATCACCGATGATCCTAGTGCCGAACGGACGACACCTCCGCGTTCAACACACGTACAGCTCGACGATGTCTCCCACGCCTTGATCCAGCAAGGAGAGAGGGAGAGGTTGAGGAAGACTCCATCCAGCAGCAGCACAACGGCGTGGTGGTGATGGAGGAGCGTGGCAATCCTGGAGGGCTTCGCCAAGGACCTACGGGAGAGGAGGAGGTTTTACGGGAGGGAGGGAGGCGCCAAGGGCTCAGGTATGGATGCCCTCCCTCCCCTCCACTATATATAGGGGCAGGGGAGAGGGGGGAGGCGCAGCCTTGCCCCTTCCTCCAAGGAAGGGGTGCGGCTAAGAGGGGGGGAGGAGTCCATCCTCCCCAAGGCACCTCGGAGGTGCCTTCCCCTTTTAGGACTCTCCCCTTTTTCCTATATCTTGGCGCATGGGCCTCTAGGGGCTGGTGCCCTTGGCCCATGTAGGCCAAGGTGCACCCCCTACAGCCCATGTGGCCCCCCGGGGCAGGTGGCCCCACCCGGTGGGCCCCCGGGACCCTTCCGGTGGTCCCGGTACAATACCGATGACCCCGAAACTTGTCCCGATGGCCGAAACAGGACTTCCTATATATAAATCTTTACCTCTGGACCATTCCGGAACTCCTCGTGACGTCCGGGATCTCATCCGGGACTCCGAACAACATTCGGTAACCACATACAAACTTCCTTTATAACCCTAGCGTCATCGAACCTTAAGTGTGTAGACCCTACGGGTTCGGGAGACATGTAGTCATGACCGAGATGTTCTCCGGTCAATAACCAACAGCGGGATCTGGATACCCATGTTGGCTCCCACATGTTCCACGATGATCTCATCGGATGAACCACGATGTCAAGGACTCAATCAATCCCGTATACAATTCCCTTTGTCTAGCGGTATGGTACTTGCCCGAGATTCGATCGTCGGTATACCGATACCTTGTTCAATCTCGTTACCGGCAAGTCTCTTTACTCGTTCCGTAACACATCATCCCATGATCAACTCCTTGATCACACTGTGCACATTATGATGATGTCCTACCGAGTGGGCCCAGAGATACCTCTCCGTTTACACGGAGTGACAAATCCCAGTCTCGATTCGTGCCAACCCAACAGACACTTTCAGAGATACCCGTAGTGTACCTTTATAGCCACCCAGTTACGTTGTGACGTTTGGCACACCCAAAGCACTCCTACGGTATCCGGGAGTTGCACAATCTCATGGTCTAAGGAAATGATACTTGACATTAGAAAAGCTTTAGCATACGAACTACATGATCTTGTGCTAGGCTTAGGATTGGGTCTTGCCCATCACATCATTCTCCTAATGATGTGATCCCGTTATCAACGACATCCAATGTCCATGGTCAAGAAACCGTAACCATCTATTGATTAACGAGCTAGTCAACTAGAGGCTTACTAGGGACATGGTGTTGTCTATGTATCCACACATGTATCTGAGTTTCCTATCAATACAATTCTAGCGTGGATAATAAACGATTATCATGAACAAGGAAATATAATAATAATCAATTTATTATTGCCTCTAGGGCATATTTCCAACAACTTCAGGGTCGCCCGCTTCCGGAGCGGAGGAGTATGGAGGAGGCGTTTCGCTCTCAATCATCTCTGGAAGAAGATCCCCGAAGACGAGCTCATTTGAGAGGGGCTAAGGCCTGAACTGCAAAGATATATGCAGTGGTTATTTTCTCAGAGGAAAAAGATGGCGTATCTGTACTATTAAAGTATTTCGGGTCACTTACGACTCGCGGGAGAATTGATCCCCCCGCGGACTTTGTGCGGCCACAGCGCCCCCCAAGGTAGGACCCTCTATGGGAGACTTCTCCTGTTTGGAAGCTTCGGCTTCCGAATCCCCGGGCGCAGTCCTTTTGCTCTTCTAGTCGTCTTCCTTCATGGAGACGCTCGCTCCCTTGGTTTGAATGGGCAGCGTTGGGGGCCCGCGTCCGCTCATATTATCCTCCACAATATCTTCCTTCAAGGGCTCCGGGCAAGGTGCGGTATGGAGCATCTTTTCCAATACCGGATTTTCCAAACCCTCAGGGAGGGAGGCCGAACACCGAATCAACTTCGCCTTTGTTAGCCAGTCCTGGTCAAAAAGCAAACTCTCAGAAATAACTTCGTGACAAAGGAGAGATAGTATGTTCGGCCGGAAGATACCTTACCTGTTCGGCGGCGCGGTTACTACTCAGGCCCACGTCCTCGGTGATTTCCGGACACTCCACCTGAGGTCCGAAGAATGACTTGTACATCTCCTCGTGCGTCAGGCCGAGAAAATTTTGAATAACATGTGGTCCCTCGGGATTGAACTCCCACAGGCGAAGAGGCCGGCGTTTGCAAGGCTGGACTTGACAAACCAGCATAACTTGTATTACTGCAACCAAACTGAAATCTCCATTGAAGAGATCTCGAATGCGGCTTTGCAGTATAGGCACGTCCTTGGCTGGACCCCAGCTCAGACCTCTGCTGATCCATGACATCAGTTGTGAGGGGCCTGAGCAGAAAACAGGGGCGGCCGCCCACTTGGCACTTATAGAAGCCGTGATGTAGAACCACTCTTGTTGCCACAATTCAGACACCTCTGGGATGGAACCTTTGGGCCACGGAGCTCCCGTCATCTTGCGTATTGAGGCACCTCCACACGCTGCATGTTGCCCCTCGATCATCTTCGGCTTTACTTCAAAGGTCTTGAGCCATAGGCCAAAGTGAGGGGTAACCCGGAGGAAGGCCTTGCACACGACAATAAATGTCGTGATATGAAGAAAGGAGTCCGGAGCTAGATCATGGAAGTCTAGCCCGTAATAAAACATCAAACCCCTGACAAAAGGATCCAGAGCAAGGCCTAGACCTCGGAGGAAGTGGGAGGCGAACACGACGTTCTCGTTGGGTTTGGGGGTGGGGACGGCCTGCCCTCGAGGAGGCAGCCGATGCAAAATCTCGGCGGTCAGATATCTGGCCTCCCTCAACTTTTTGATGTCTTCTTCCGTGACGGAGGAAGGCACCCATCGGCCTTGAAGGCTAGATCCGGACATGACTGAAGGTTCGGAGCACCTGACCTGAACTTTGGGCGTTTGGGCTTGAGGTGGGGGAAGGATTCGATTGAGCACGGGAGGAAAAAATAAAAGCCTTGTCCCTTTATAAAGAGGGTGAATATCAAGCGTCCTCTCCGTGTCCGTTTGGACTTGCCTATAATCTAGGAGTCCTAGAAGCGGTTGGGTTACCCACGCCCGTATTGATGAGAATCTCGGAATAAGGGGACACGATCTCTGCTTTAACAAGGCGTGCCAACGAAACTGCCTCGCATGACGCGCTGAGGTGGGATAATAAAACGACTCGGATAAAGGCTTGGCCGTGGTGTGTCACACTACGGAATACGTCAGCAGATTAGATTTGTGTAAATATTATTCTCTCTATGGCAATATGTGGAAACTTATTTTGCAGAGCCGGACACTATCTTTGTGTTCAAAATCTTCTATGAAGTACTTGGAGGAGGAACCCGCCTTGCAATGCCGAAGACAATCTGCGCGCCGGACTCATCGTCATTGAAGCCTGGTTCAGGGGCTACTGAGTCCTGGATTAGGGGGTGTTTGGATAGCCGGACTATACCTTTAGACGGACTCCTGGACTATGAAGATACAATATTGAAGACTTCGTCCCGTGTCCGGAAGGGACTTTCCTTGGCGTGGAAGGCAAGCTTGGCGATACGGATATGTAGATCTCCTACCATTGTAACCAACTTTGTGTAACCCTAACCCTCTCCGGTGTCTATATAAACCAGAGGGTTTTAGTCCGTAGGACAACATACACAACAACAATCATACCATAGGCTAGCTTCTAGGGTTTAGCCTCTCCAATCTCGTGGTAGATCTACTCTTGTACTACCCATATCATCAATATTAATCAAGCAGGACGTAGGGTTTTACCTCCATCGAGAGGGCCCGAACCTGGGTAAAACTTCGTGTCCCTTGCCTCCTGTTACCATCCGGCCTAGACGCACAGTTCGGGATCCCCTACCCGAGATCCGCCAGTTTTGACACCGACAATGGGCTTCCTCAAATTGCCCTAGGTCTTCGTGAGCAAGCAAGTTGGATGCACACCCACTTAGTTTCTTTTGTTGAGCTTTCATACACTTATAGCTCTAGTGCATCCGTTGGATGGCAATCCCTACTCACTCACATTGATATCTATTAATGGACATCTCCATAGCCCGTTGATACGCCTAGTTGATGTGAGACTATCTTCTCCTTTTTGTCTTCTCCACAACCACCATTCTATTCCACGTATAGTGCTATATCCATGGCTCACGCTCATATATTGCGTGAAGATTGAAAAAGTTTGAGAACATCAAAAGTATGATGCAATTGCTTGGCTTGTCATCGGGGTTGTGCATGATTTAATATTTTGTGTGATGAAGATAGAGCATAGCCAGACTGTATGATTTTGCAGGGATAACTTTCTTTGGCCATGTTATTTTGAGAAGACATGATTGCTTAGTTAGTATGCTTGAAGTATTATTATTTCTATGTCAATATTAAAATTTTATCTTGAATCTTTTGGATCTGAACATTCATGCCACAATAAAGAAAAATTACATTGAGAAATATGTTAGGAAGCATTCCACATCAAAAATTCTGTTTTTATCATTTACCTACTCGAGGACGAGCAGGAATTAAGCTTGGGGTTGCTTGATACGTCTCCAACGTATCTATAATTTTTGATTATCCATGCTATTATATTATCTGTTTTGGATGTTAATGGGTTTATTATACACTTTTATATTATTTTTGGGACTAACCTATTAACCGGAGGCCCAACCCAAATTGTTGTTTTTTTTGCCTATTTTAGTGTTTCGCAGAAAAGGAATATCAAACGAGTCCAAACGGAATGAAACCTTTGGGAGCGTTATTTTCGGAACAAACGTGATCCATGGGACTTGGAGTGGACGTCAAGAAACAATCAAGGAGTCCACGAGGCAGGGGGCGCGCCTACCTCCTAGGCGCGCCCTCCAACCTCGTGGGCCCCTCATTTCTCCACCGACCTACTTCTTCCACCTATATATATCCATATACCCCGCAAACATCCAGGAGCACCACGAAACCCTATTTCCATCGCCGCAACCTTCTGTACCCAAGAGTCCCATCTTGGGGCCTTTTCCGGAGCTCCGCCGGAAGGGGCATTGATCACGGAGGGCCTCTACATCAACTTCGTGGCCTCTCCGATGATGTGTGAGTAGTTTACTTCAGACCTTCGGGTCCATAGCTAGTAGCTAGATGGCTTCTTCTCTCTCTTTGGATCTCAATACAAAGTTCTCCTCGATTCTCTTCGAGATCTACTCGATGTAATCTTCTTTTATGGTGTGTTTGTCGAGATCTGATTAAGTTACGGGTTTATGATAAAGTTTATCTATGAAGAACATTTGAATCTTCTCTGAATTCTTTTATGTATGATTGGTTTATCTTTGCAAGTCTCTTCGAATTATCAGTTTGGTTTGGCCTACTAGATTGATCTTTCTTGGAATGGGAGAAGTGCTTAGCTTTGGGTTCAATCTTGCGGTGTTCGATCCCAGTGACAGAAAGGAAAACGACACGTATTGTATTGTTGCCATCGAGGATAAAAAGATGGGATTTACATCATATTGCATGAGTTTATCCCTATACATCATGTCATCTTGCTTAAGGCGTTACTCTGTTCTTATGAACTTATACTCTAGATGCATGCTAGATAGCGGTCGATGTGTGGAGTAATAGTAGTAGATACAGGCAGGAGTCGGTCTACTTGTCACAGATGTGATGCCTATATACATGATCATACCTAGATATTCTCATAATTATTCGCTTTTCTATCAATTGCTCGACAGTAATTTGTTCACCCACCGTAATACTTATGCTATCTTGAGAGAAGCCACTAGTGAAACCTGTGGCCCCCGGGTCTATTTTCCATCATACAAGTTTCCAATCTATTTTATTTTGCAATCTTTACTTTCAATCTATATCATAAAAATACCAAAAATATTTATCTTATTATTATTATCTCTTTCAGATCTCACTCTTGCAAGTGGCCGTGAAGGGATTGACAACCCCTTTATCGCATTGGTTGCGAGGTTCTTATTTGTTTGTGTAGGTACGAGGTGACTCGCGCGTGGTCTCCTACTGGATTGATACCTTGGTTCTCAAAAACTGAGGGAAATACTTACGCTGCTTTACTGCATCACCCTTTCCTCTTCAAGGGAAAACCAATGCAGTGCTCAAGAGGTAGCAAAACACAATCTGGTAATGAACATGAACCTAGTGATAATGTTAATGATGATGTTCATGTTGATGCTCAACCTAGCAATAATAATGATGTAGAAATTGAACCTGCTGTTGATCTTGATAACCCACAATTAAAGAATCAACATTATGGTAAGAGATACTTTGTTGCTAGGAAGCACGGTAAAGAAAGAGAACCATGGGTTCAGAAACCCATGCATTTTCCTCCTAAACCATCCAAGAAAAAGGATGATGAGGATTTTGAGCGTTTTGCTGAAATGATTAGACCTATCTTTTTGCGTATGCGTTTGACTGATATGCTTAAAATGAATCCTTTTTCTAAGTACATGAAAGATATTGTTACAAATAAGAGAAAGATACCGGAAGCTAAAATTTCCACCATGCTTGTCATTATACTTTTAAGGGTGGAATACCAAAGAAACTTGGAGATCCAGGAGTACCAACTATACCATGCTCCATTAAAAGAAACTATGTTAAAACTGCCTTATGTGATCTTGGAGCCGGTGTTAGTGTTATGCCTCTCTCTTTATATCGTAGACTTGATTTGAATAAGTTGACACCTACTGAAATATCTTTGCAAATGGTTGACAAATCAACTGCTATACCTGTCGGTATTTGTGAGGATGTGCCTGTTGTGGTTGCAAACATTACTATTTTAAAGGACTTTGTTATTCTTGATATTCCCGAGGATGATAGTATGTCTATTATTCTTGGAAGACCCTTTTTGAATACTGCAGGGGCTGTTATTGATTGCACAAAAGGCAATGCCACTTTTCATGTTAATGGTAATGAGCATATGGTACACTTTCCGAGGAAACAACCTCAAGTCCACAGTATCAATTCTATTGGAAAATTTTCAACAATTACTATTAGAGGTTTTGAATTTCCTCTTCCTACTGCCAAGAAGAAATATGGTATTCTTATTATTGGGGATGTGCATATCCCCGTTGAGGTAACCTAGTGTTATTCGAAAATTCTCTGGTTTCATGTTATTCGAAATGAGTTTGTTAACAAGACCTGATCAACCTTGTTAGTGGATTCCTTTTGATGAGCATGAGATGGGTGAATTTAGAAGGCACAACTTTTTGTACCCACTTTTTACTTTTTGTTATTTATACTAAATAAAGAAAAAAAATAGTATTTTCTGTTTGTTTTCTGAATTATCCGTGCAATAAAAAATACCTCGAAAATAAAAGTTCTCCAAAAGCTCTAAAAATAAATACGGTTTTTTCTAGAATATTTGAGAATATCTGGCACTGAAAACACAGCAGGGGGAGCAGCCACGTGCCCATGAGGGTGGAGGGCGCGCCCCTGCCTCATGGACCCCACGTGGGTCCCCTCCACTTATTCCAGCCACCACACACTCCTTCTTCCTCCCAAAAAATCACCAACCAGCTCAAGCACGAGTTCTAGCTCATCTTGCTGCCATTTTCGATCTCCTAGCTCAAAGCTCCATTCACAAAACTGCTTTGGGGGATTGTTCTTTGGTATGTGACTCCTCCAAAGGTCCAAATAGTTTTTGTTCTAGTGCTTTATTCATTGCAAATTTTTGCTGCTTAGGTGACCATGTTCTTGAGCTTGCATGTCAAATTTATATGGTCAAAAGTAGTTTTAATGCATGGTATATCCTCTAGGCACTTGTAGGAATAGTTGCTATCAATTTTGTTGAGTTTGGTTCACTTTTATTTTGAAGTTGCCAAAAATTTCAGAAATTTTCAGAAAAAGATGAAGAGATTTTTGAGGGGCTCATCGAGCCGAAGCTTGAAGGATAAGCAAAGTGAGGAGGATAAGAGGCCCAAATATAATCTCCGTCGCACCATGGAAATTCGGCCGTGTGAATGGCCTTGTAATGATTTCTTGAGAGCAGCCAGGATTTATGATGATTTTTATGAGTTGGCTAAGAATGCAGGCCTCACCGACTTCCTCCACGACCAACGCGGACAGTATCTCTTACTCACTAATATTTTTGTGCAAAATTTTCATTTCCATGCTAGGAGGTCACCACCTTCGGTGGATTTCTATTTATATGATGAATATAAGGAGATGTCCCTTTTTGATTTCTGCCGGGTCTGTAAGATACCCTTTATAGGCAACATAGAAGAACCACATCGTAGTGATGTGGAAGGGTTTATTGATATGACTGCTGTAGGGGAAACTAGGAAGGTTTCCGATGCAAGAATTACTAGCATACATTTTCCTGTTCTACGTTACTTTGCAATATTTGCTAGTAGATGCTTGATTGGTCGCGGAAACTATAGCAACCTTAGTGCCCCTGATATTGTTATTTTGTGCCATGCCTTGTTCTATGATGACACATTTAGTATGGGCGCTATTGCTGCAAAGCGGTTAAACTTGAACCGTACTAAGGGCCCCGTCCTTGGAGGCATCTTCGCATCGCGCCTCGCTGCACATTTTAACATACCTATTAGACATTATGAGAAAGAAGAAAAGTTGTTGCCTCCTATTTTTCTAGACTATAAGAGTATGGTAGCACATGATTTTATCATTAAGAATAAGGAAAAGATGCTTAAATACAAGCTGATTTTTGATAAAAATCACCCTGAGACTATCACTTTGCCTGCTCCTTCCTTGTTTGACTTATCTGCAGGAAAGTACCTCGTTCTGCCAGAGGCCATTCACGCCTACCGAAACCCCACATCAGCTACAGAGCCAGAGCCGGAACCACAATTTGATCCTTCATGACAGTCTGTTTACCAGTGGGATCTCGAGGAGATTGCCAACCAGTGGCAACCCGAGGCTCCTTCACAGTACGACCCCAACTACAACTTTGGATATCCGCCAGCCCAGCCGTGGCAGTAGACCAACTTAGGCAAAAAGCCTAAGCTTGGGGGAGTACGTATTTCTCACCGACATTACATTCATGTTCACACACTCATGCTAGTTGTCGGTGCTCATACTTTTTCATTGTAATATCCATGCTAGTTTATTTCCCTTTTCATGCTTTCTTGTTGTGTGTTTGATAAACCTTAAGAAAAACCAAAAAAAATAGTTGTAGCTTTTAGTTAGTTTACTTTCTATGCATGTAGTAGTAGTAACTAAAAAGAAAACCCAAAAACATTTCTCGTTCTTCTTTTGCTTGTTGGGAGCTTTCCCGTGTAAATAGTTTTGTTTTTTTTTCTTTGGGGGTTGAGAGGAGAAGACCATAATGAAAATGTTGAGTGGCTCTTACATGCATTATTGTTGATCTAACAAAGAGCCAATATTACCTTGTCTTCTCTCTTGAATTGAATGCTTGCAGATTCCAGCTTAGTCCAATGCACGTGCACTATTATTATTATCGACACTATTCGGTCGTGCAAGTGAAAGACAATAATGACGATATATGATGAACTTATTGAGATGAGAAAAGCTTGTATGAACTCAACCTCTCTTGTTTCTGTAAATATGATTAGTTCATCGTTCCTGATTCAACCTATTATGAAAGAAACATGTTTGCAATGATAATTAGAGATTATAGTTGCTTATGCCATGCTTAATTAGCTAGGAGCTTATAATGGTTTACCTTGCGTGCCAACATGCTATTAAAATGGTTGTGATGTGGTATGATAGGGTGGTATCCTCTTTTGAATGATTCGAGTGGCTTGACTTGGCACATGTTCACGCATGTAGTTGAAACAAAATCAACATAGCCTCTACGATATTTATGTTCATGGTGCATTATATCCTACTCATGCTTGCATTCGGTGTTGATTAATTTTAATGCATGTTCATGATTTTTGCCGCTCTCTAGCTGGTCGCTTCCCAGTCTTTTTCTAGCCTACTCGTACTAAGCGGGAATACTGCTTGTGCATCCAATCCCATAAACCCAAAAGTTATTCCATATGAGTCCACCATACCTACCTATACACGGTATCTACCTGCCGTTCCAAGTAAATTTGTATGTGCCAAATTCTAAACCTTCAAATAAAAATTTTGTTTTGTATGCTCTAATAGCTCATGTATCAATTGTCTGTATCTTCCATGCTAGGCGGGTTATTCTCAAGAGGAGTGGACTCCGCTCCTCACTCACGAGAAAATGGCTGGTCACCGGGATGCCCAGTCCCATGCTTTATGCAAATCAAATCAAAATAACTGCAAACAAAACTCTCCCGGGACTCTTGTTAGTTGGAGGCACTCGTTGTTTCAAGCAAGCCATGGATTTATGCTTGTTGGTTGAGGGGGAGTATAGACTTTACCATTCTGTTTGGGAACCGCCTATAATGTGTGTAGCATGGAAGATATCAAGATCTCACGGTTGTTATGTTGACAATGAAAGTATACCGCTCAAAATATCATTCATATCTATTTCAAAACCGAGCTTTGGCACCTCTACAAATCCCTGCTTCCCTCTGCGAAGGGCCTATCTATCTGCTTTTATGTTGAGTCATCATCCTCTTATTAAAAAGAACCAGTTGGAGAGCACCGCTGTCATTTGCATCCATTACTGTTAGTTTACATTGAGTATGACTTGAATGGATCTCTTTTACCATGAATTACAATGTCTAGTAAGTCCTTGATCTTTAAATGTGCTCTGAATTTATGTTTTGCGGTCTCAGAAAGGGCTAGCGAGATACCATCTTGTTATATCATATTATGATTGTTTTGATAAAGTGTTGTCATCCGAGATTTATTATTATTGCTCGCTAGTTGATTATGCCGTTGATATGAGTAAACATGAGACCTAAATATTATTGCGAATGTGGTTAGTTCATAATCTTTGCTGAAAACTTGAATGCTGGCTTTACATATTTACAACAACAAGAGCAAAAAGAGTTTGTAAAAGTTTTTCTTTATCACTTTCAGCTTATCAACTGAATTGCTTGAGGACAAGCAAAAGTTTAAGCTTGCGGGAGTTGATACGTCTCCGTCGTATCTACTTTTCCATACACTTTTGCCCTTGTTTTGGACTCTAACTTGCATGATTTGAATGGAACTAACCTGGATTGACGCTGTTTTCAACAGAATTGCCATGGTGTTATTTTTGTGCAGAAATAAAAGTTCTCGGAATGACCTGAAAATCAATGAAGATTATTTTTGGAATATATAAAAAATACTGGAAGAAAGACCGGCGTCAGGGGGCCCACACCCTATCCACGAGGGTGGGGGAGCGCCCCCTGCCTCGTGGGCCCCCTGATGCTCCACCGACCTCAACTCCAACTCCATATATTCGTGTTAGGGGAGAAAAAAAATAAGAGAGAAGGATTCATCGTGTTTTACGATACGGAGCCTCCGCCAAGCCCTAAACTCTCTCGAGAGGGCTGATCTAGAGTCCGTTCGGGGCTTCGGAGAGGGGAATCCGTCGCCATCGTCATCATCAACCTTCCTCCATCACCAATTTCATGATGCTCACTGCCGTGCGTGAGTAGTACCATCGTAGGCTTGCTGGACGGTGATGGGTTGGATGAAATTTATCATGTAATCGAGTTAGTTTTGTTAGGGTTTGATCCCTAGTATCCACTATGTTCTGAGATTGATGTTGCTATGACTTTGCTATGCTTAATGCTTGTCACTAGGGCCCGAGTGCCATGATTTCAGATCTAAACCTATTATGTTTTCATAAATATATGTGAGTTCTTGATCCTATCTTGGAAGTCTATAGTCACCTACTATATGTTATGATCCGACAACCCCGAAGTGACAATATTCGGGACCACTCCCGGTGATGACCGTAGTTTGAGGAGTTCATGTATTCACTATGTGTTAATGCTTTGGTCCGGTACTCTATTAAAAGGAGGCCTTAATATCCCTTAGTTTCCAATAGGACCCCACTGCCACGGGAGGGTAGGACAAAAGATGTCATGCAAGTTCTTTTCCATAAGCACGTATGACTATATTCGGAATACATGCCTACATTACATTGATGAATTGGAGCTAGTTCTGTGTCACCCTATGTTATAACTGTTGCATGATCGATTGCATCTGGCATAATTCTCCATCACCGATCCATTGCCTACGAGCTTTTCATATATTGTTCTTCGCTTATTTATTTTTCTGTTGCTATTGTCACAATCACTACAAAACCTAAAAATATTACTTTTCCTATCGTTACCACTACTATCATATTACTTTTCTACTAAATACTTTGCCGTAGATATTAAGTTTCCAGGTGTGGTTGAATTGACAGCTCAGCGGCTAATACTTGAGAATATTCTTTGGCTCCCCTCATGTCGAATCAATAAATTTGGGTTGAATACTCTATGCTCGAAAGCTCTTGCGATCCCCTATACTTGTAGGTTATCAGCATCCAACCATAAAAGTGCATGACAACCTCTGCTTCCCTCTGCGAAGGGCCTATCTTTTACTTTTATCTTCCACCTTATATAAGAGTCATGGTGATCTTCACCTTTCCTTTTTACATTTTATCCTTTGGCAAGCACAATGTGTTGGAAAGATCCTGATATATATAGCTAATTGGATGCGAGTTTTCATGAACTATTATTGTTGACATTACCTTTGAGGTAAAAAGTTGGGAGGCAAAACTATAAGCCCCTATCTTTCTCTGTGTCCGATTAAAACTTCATACCCATAAATATTGCATGAGTGTTAGCAATTGTGAAAGACTAAATGATAGTCGAGTATGTGGACTTGCTGAAAAGCTCTTATATTCACTCTTTCCTATGTTATGATAAATTGCAATTGCCTCAATGACTGAGATTAGAGCTTGTTGGTTCTCAATAAAGTTTATGATTCATACTTGAAATTGTGATTGAATTGTTACTTTAGCATAAGATCATATAACGATATATATATATATATATATCTATATGTGTGTGTGTGTGTGTGTGTGTGTTGTTCTAAGAATGATCATGATGCCCTCATGTCCGTATTTTATTTTATCGACGCCTCTATCTCCAAACATGTGGACATATTTTTCGATATCGGCTTTCGCTTGAGGACAAGCGAGGTCTAAGATTGGGGGAGTTGATACGTCCATTTTGCATCATGCTTTTATATCAATATTTATTGCATAAATTATGGGCTGTTATTACACATTATGTCACAATATTTATGCCTATTTTCTCTTATTTTACAAGGTTTACATGAAGAGGGGGAACGCCGGCAGCTAGAATTCTGGGCTGGAAAAGGAGCAAATATTAGAGACCTATTATGCACATCTCCAAAAGTCCTGAAACTCCACGGGAGTTATTTTCAGAATATATAAAAAATACTGAGCGAAGAAAGTACCAAAGGGGGCCCACACCCTAGCGACGAGGGTGGGGGGCGCGCCCCCAGCCTCGTGGGCCCCCTGGTGGCCCTCTGATGCCCATCTTTGGCTATATGGAGTCTTTCATCGAGGAAAAAATCATAAGCAAGTTTCGGGAAGAAACTCCGCCGCCACGAGGTGGAACCTTGGCGGAACCAATCTAGGGCTCCGGCAGAGCTGTTCTGCCGGGGAAACTTCCCTCCGGGAGGTGGAAATCATCACCATCGTCATCGGCAACGATCCTATCATCGGGAGGGGGGCAATCTCCATCAACATCTTCACCAGCACCATCTCATCTCAAACCCTAGTTCATCTCTTGTATCCAATCTTTGTATCCAAACCTTAGATTATTACCTGTGGGTTGCTAGTAGTGTTGATTACTCCTTGTAATTGATGCTAGTTGGTTTACTTGGTGGAAGATCATATGTTCAGATCCATTATGCATATTGTTGGGAAACGTAGTAATTTCAAAAGATTCCCTACGCACACACAGGATCATGGTGATCCATAGCAACGAGAGGGAAGAGTGTTGTCCACGTACCCTCGTAGACCGAAAGCGGAAGCGTTAGCACAACACGGTTGATGTAGTCGTACGTCTTCACGATCCGACCGATCAAGTACCGAACGCACGACACCTCCGAGTTCTGCACACGTTCAACTCGATGACGTCCCTCGAACTCTGATCCAGCCGAGTGTTGAGGGAGAGTTTTGTCAGCATGACGGCTTGGTGACGATGATGAAGTTCTACCGACGCAGGGCTTCACCTAAGCACCACTACGATATGATCGTGGTGGATTATGGTGGAGGGGGGCACCGCACACGGTTAAGAGATCAAGAGATCAATTGTTGTGTCTATGGGGTGCCCCCTGACCATGTATATAAAGGAGTGGAGGAGGGGAGGGGCGACCCTCTCTATGGCGCGCCCTAGGGGAGTCCTACTCCCACCGGGAGTAGGATTCCCCCTTTCCTAGTAGAACTAGGAGCCCTTCCAAGTAGTAGGAGTAGGAGAGAAGGAAAGGCAAGAGAGAAGAGAAGGAAGGAGGGGGCGCAGCCCTTCCCCCTAGTCCAATTCGGACTAGGCCTTGGGGGGCTTGCGGCCTACCCCCCTCTCTTTCCCCTAAAGCCCAATAAGGACCATACACTCCCCGACGAATTCCCGTAACTCCCCTGTACTCCGATAAATACCTGAATCACTCGAAACCTTTCCGATGTCCGAATATAGTCGTCCAATATATCGATCTTCACATCTCGACCATTTCGAGACTCCTCATCATGTCCCCAATCTCATCCGGGACTCCGAACTACCTTCGGTACATCAAAACACATAAACTCATAATATAACCGTCATCGAACTTTAAAAGTGCAGACTCTACGGGTTCGAGAACTATGTAGACATGACCGAGACACATCAGCGGTCAATAACCAATAGCCGAACCTGGATGCTCATATTGGCTCCTACATATTTTATGAAGATCTTTATCGGTCAAACCGCATAACAACATACGTTGTTCCGTTTGTCATCGGTATGTTACTTGCCCGAGATTCGATCGTCGGTATCTCAATACCTAGTTCAATCTCGTTACCGGCAAGTCTCTTTACTCGTTCCATAATACATCATCCCGCAACTAACTCATTAGTTGCAATGCTTGCAAGGCATATAGTGATGGGCATTACCGAGTGGGCCCAGAGATACCTCTCGGACAATCGGAGTGACAAATCGTAATCTCGAAATACGCCAACCCAACAAGTACCTTTGGAGACACCTATAGAGCACCTTTATAATCACCCAGTTACGTTGTGACGTTTGGTGGCACACAAAGTGTTCCTCCGGTAAACGGGAGTTGCATAATCTCATAGTCATAGGAACATGTATAAGTCATGAAGAAAGCAATAGCAACAAACTAAACGATCAAGTGCTAAGCTAACAGAATGGGTCAAGTCAATCACATCATTCTCCTAATGATGTGATCCCGTTAATCAAATGGCAACTCATGTCTATGGTTAGGAAACATAACCATCTTTGATCAACGAGCTAGTCAAGTAGAGGCATACTAGTGACACTCTGTTTGTCTATGTATTCACACATGTATTATGTTTCCGGTTAATACAATTCTAGCATGAATAATAAACATTTCTCATGATATCAGGAAATACATAATAACTTTATTATTGCCTCTAGGGCATATTTCCTTCAGTCTCCCACTTGCACTAGAGTCAATAATCTAGTTCACATCTTTATGTGATTAGTTCACATCTCCATGTGACTAATACCCAAAGGGTTTACTAGAGTCTGTAATCTAGTTCACATCGCTATGTGATTAACACCCAAAGAGTGATCATGCTTTCCTTTTGAGAGAAGTTAAGTCTATGGGTCTGCAACATTCAGATCCGTATATATTTTGCAAATTTCTATGTCTACAATGCTCTGCACGGAGCTACACTAGCTAATTGCTCCCACTTTCAATATGTATCCATATTGAGACTTAGAGTCATCTAGATCGATGTAAAAAGCTTGCATCGACGTAACTCTTTATGATGAACTCTTTTATCACCTCCATAACTGAGAAATATTTCCGTAGTCCTCTAAGGATAATTTTGACCGCTGTCCAGTGATCTACTCCTAGATCACTATTGTACTCCCTTGCCAGAAAGATGCTAAGGTATACAATAGGACTGGTAAACAACATAGCACACTTTATAGAACCTATGACCGAGGCATAGGGAATGACTTATCATTCTCTTTCTATTTTCTGCTGTGGTCGGGTTTTGAGTCTTTACTCAACTTCACACCTTGCAACACAGGCAAGAACTCCTTCTTTGATTGTTCCATTTTGAACTACTTCAAAATCTTGTCAAGGTATGTACTCATTGAAATAACTTATCAAGCATCTTGATCTATCTCTATAGATCTTGATGCTCAATGTGTAAGTACCTTCATCGAGGTCTTTCTTTGAAAAACTCCTTTCAAATACTCCTTTATGTTTTCCAGAAAATTATACATTCTTTCCGATCAACAATATGTCATTCACATATACTTATCAGAAATTTTGTAGTGCTCCCACTCACTTTCTTGTAAATACAGGCTTCACCGCAAGTCTGTACAAAAGCATATACTTTGATCACTTTATCAAAGCATATATTCCAACTCCGAGATGCTTGCACCAGTCCATAGATGGACCGCTAGAGCTTGCTCACTTTGTTAGCACCTTTAGGGTCGACAAAACCTTCTAGTTGCATCATATACAACTCTTCTTTTTAAGAAATCCATGAAGGAATACAATTTTGACATCCATTTGCTAGATTTCATAAAATGCGGCAACTGCTAACATGATTCGGACAGACTTTTAAGCATCGATACGAGTGAGAAAATCTCATCGTAATCAACACCTTGAACTTGTCAAAAACACTTTGCGACAATTCGAGCTTTGTAGATAGTAACACTACTATCAGCGTCCGTCTTCCTCTTGAAGATCCATTTATTCTTAATGACTCAGCGATCAACGGGCAAGTCAATCAAAGTCCATACTTTGTTCTCATACATGGATCTCATCTTAGATTTCATGGCATCAAGCCATTTTGCGGAATCTGGGCTCATCATTGCTTCCTCATAGTTTGTAGGTTCGTCATGGTCTAGTAACATGACTTCTAGAAAGGATTTTCGTACCACTCTGGTGTGGACCATACTCTAGTTGTCCTATGAGGTTCGGTAGTAATTTGATCTGAAGTTTCATAATCATCATCATTAGCTTCCTCACTAATTGGTGTAGAGATCACGAGAACTGATTTCTGTGTTGAACTACTTTCCAATTCGGGAGAAGGTACAATTACCTTATCAAGTTCTACATTCCTCCCACTCACTTCTTTCGAGAGAAACTTCTTCTCAAGAAAGGATCCACTCTTTAGCAACAAAGATATTGCCTTTCGGATCTGTGATAGAAGGTGTACCCAACAGTTTCTTTTGGGTATCCTATGAAGACGCACTTTTCTGATTTAGGTTTGTGCTTATCAGGCAGAAACTTTTTCACATAACCATCACAACCCCAAACTTTAAGAAACGACGGCTTAGGTTTCTAGCCAAACCATAGTTCATACGGTGTCATCTCAACGGATTTAGATGGTGCCCTTTTTAATGTGAATGCAGCTGTCTCTAATGCATAACCCCAAAACATAGTGGTAAATCGGTAAGAGACATCATAGATTGCACTATATCAAATAAAGTACGGTTATGATGTTCGGATACACCATTACGCTGTGGTGTTCCAGGTGGCCACATTGTTTTAATTGAAGACCAAACTCGTAACTCAAATATTCGCCTCTGCGATCAGATCGTAGAAACTTTATTTTCTCGTTACGATGATTTTCCACTTCACTCTAAAATTCTTTGAACTTTTCAAATGTTTCAGACTTATGTTTCTTCAAGTAGATATACCCATATCTACTCAAATCATCTGTGAAGGTCATAAAATAATGATACCCGCCGCGAGCATCAACACTCATCGGACTGCATACATCAGTATGTATTATTTCCAACAAGTTTGTTGCTCACTCCATTGTTCCGGAGAACGGAGTCTTAGTCATATTACCCATAAGGCATGGTTCGCAAGCATCAACTGATTCATAATCAAGTGATTCCAAAAGCCCATCAGCATGGAGTTTCTTCATGCGCTTTACACCAATATGACCCAAACGGCAGTGCCACAAATAAGTTGCACTATCATTATTAACTTTGCATCTTTTGGCTTCAATATTATGAATATGTGTATCACTACGATCGAGATCCAACAAACCAATTTCATTGGGTGTATAACCATAGAAGGTTTTATTCATGTAAACAGAACAACAATTATTCTATAACTTAAATGACTAATAGTATTGCAATAAACATGATCAAATCATATTCATGCTCAACACAAACACCAAATAACATTTATTTAGGATCAACACTAATCCCGAAAGTATAGGGAGTGTGCGATGATGATCATATCATTCTTGGAACTACTTCCAACACACATTGTCACTTCACCCTTAACTAGTTTCTGTTCATTCTGCAACTCCCGTTTCGAGTTACTACTCTTAACAACTGAACCAGTATCAAATACCGAGGGGTTGCTATAAACACTAGTAAAGTACACATCAATAACATATATATCAAATATAGCATTATTCACTTTGCCATCCTTCTTATCTACCAAATACTTGGGGCAGTTCCGCTTCCAGTGACCAGCCCCTTTGTAGTAGAAGCACTTAGTCTCAGGCTTAGGTGCAGACTTGGGCTTCCTCACTTGAGCAGCAACTTGCTTGCCGTTCTTCTTGAAGTTCCCCTTTCTTCCCTTTGTCCCTTTACTTGAAACTAGTGGTTTTGTTTACCATCAACACTTGATGCTTTTCTTGATTTCTACCTTCGTCGATTTCAACATCACGAAGAGCTAGGGAATTACTTTTGTCATCCCTTGCATATTATAGTTCATCACTAAGTTCTAGTAACTCGGTGATAGTGACTAGAGAACTTTGTCAATTACTCTCTTATCTAGAAGATTAACTCCCACTTGATTCAAGCACTTGTAGTACTCAGACAATCTGAGCACATGCTCACTGGTTGATCTATTCTCCTCCATCTTGTAGGCAAAGTACTGCCCGAGGTCTCATACCTCTCAACACGGGCGTGAGTATGAAATACCAATTTCAACTCTTGGAACATCTTATATGCTCCATGGCGTTCAAAACGTCTTTGAAGCCCTGATTCTAAACCGTTAAGCATGGTGCACTAAACTATCAAGTAGTCATCATATTGAGCTAGCCAAACGTTCATAACGTCTGCATCTGCTCTTGCAATAGGTCTGTCACCTAGCGGTGCATCAAGGACATAATTCTTCTGTGTAGCAATGAGGATAATCCTTAGATCACGGATCCAATCCGCATCATTGCTACTAACATTTTTCAACATAGTTTTTATCTAGGAACACAATAAACATAGGGAAGCAATAACGCGAGCTATTGATCTACAACATTATTTGCAAAATACTATCAGGACTAAGTTCATGATAAATTAAAGTTCAATTAATCATATTACTTAAGAACTCCCACTTAGATAGACATCCCTCTAATCATCTAAGTGATCACGTGATCCAAATCAACTAAACCATAACCGATCATCACGTGAAATGGAGTAGTTTTCAATGGTGAACATCACTATGTTGATCATATCTACTATATGATTCACGCTCGACCTTTCAGTCTCAGTGTTTCGAGGCCATATCTGCATATGCTAGGCTCGTCAAGTTTAACCTGAGTATTGTGCGTGTGCAAAACTGGCTTGCACCCGTTGTGGATGTACGTAGATCTTATCACACCCGATCATCACGTGGTGTCTGGGCACGACGAACTTTGGCAACGGTGCATACTCGGGGAGAACACTTATACCTTGAAATTTTAGTAAGGGATCATCTTATAAAGCTACTGTCGAACTAAGCAAAATAAGATGCATAAAATATAAACATCATATGCAATCATAATATGTGACATGATAAGGCCATGATCATCTTGAGCCTTTGATCTCCATCTCCAAAGTACTGTCATGATATCCATCGTCACCGGCATGACACCATGATCTCCAGCATCTTGATCTCTATCAATGTGTCATCACATAGTCGTCTCGCCAACTATTGCTTTTGCAACTATTGCTATCGCATAGCGATATAGTAAAGCAATTGTATGGTGCTTGCATCTTATGCAATAAAGAGACAACCATAAGGATTCTGCTAGTTGCCGATAACTTTAACAAAACATGATCATCTCATACAACAATTTATATCTCATCACGTCTTGACCATATCACATCACAACATGCCCTGCAAAAACAAGTTAGACGCCCTCTAGTTTGTTGTTGCAAGTTTTACGTGGCTGCTACGGGCCGAGCAAGAACCGTTCTTACCTACGTATCAAAACCACAACGATAGTTCGTCAAGTTAGTGTTGTTTTAACCTTCTCAAGGACCGGGCGTAGCCACAATCGGTTCAACTAAAGTTGGAGAAACTGACACCCGCCAGCCACCTGTGTGCAAAGCACGTCGGTAGAACCAGTATCTCGTAAGCGTACGCATAATGTCGGTCTGGGCCGCTTCATCCAACAATACCGCCGAACCAAAGTGTGACATGCTGGTAAGCAGTATGACTTGTATCGCCCACAACTCACTTGTGTTCTACTCGTGCATATAACATCTACACATAAAACCAGGCTCTGATACCACTGTTAGGGAACGTAGAAATTTCAAAAAATTCCCTAAGCACACACAGGATCATGGTGATGCATATCAACGAGAGGGAAGAGTGTTGTCCACGTACCCTCGTAGACTGAAAGCGGAAGCATTAGCACAATGCGGTTGACGTAGTCGTACGTCTTCACGATCCGACCGATCAAGTACCGAATGCACGTCACCTCCGAGTTCTGCACACGTTCAACTGATGACGTCCCTCGAATTCTGATCCAGCCGAGTGTCGAGGGAGAGTTTCGTCAGCATGACAACGTGGTGATGATGATGATGTTCTACCGATGCAGGGATTCGCCTAAGCACCGCTACGATATGATCGAGGTGGATTATGGTGGAGGGGGCACCGCACATGGTTAAGAGATCAAGAGATCAATTGTTGTGTCTTTGGGGTGCCCCCTGGCCACGTATATAATGGAGTGGAGGAGGGCAGGGGCCGGCCCTCTCTATGGCGCGCCCTAGGGGAGTCCTACTCCCACCGGGAGTAGGATTCCCCCTTTCCTAGTAGAACTAGGAGCCCTTCCAAGTAGTAGGAGTAGGAGAGAAGGAAAGGGAAGAGAGAAGAGAAGGAAGGAGGGGGTGCAGCCCTCCCCCCTAGTCCAATTCGGACTAGGCCTTGGGCGGGGGGGGGGGGGGCTGCCTCTCTCTCTTTCCCCTAAAGCCCAATAAGGCCCATACACTCCGCGGCGAATTCCCGTAACTCCCCGGTACTCCGATAAATACCCGAATCACTCGGAACCTTTCTAATGTCCAAATATAGTCGTCCAATATATCAATCATTACGTCTTGACCATTTCGAGACTCCTCGTCCTGTCCCCGATCTCATCCAGGACTCCGAACTACCTTTGGTACATCAAAACACATAAACTCATAATATAACCGTCATCGAACTTTAAGTGTGCGGACCCTACGGGTTCGAGAACTATGTAGACATGACCGAGACACATCACCGGTCAATAACCAATAGCGGAACCTGGATGCTCATATTGGCTCCTACATATTTTATGAAGATCTTTATCGGTCAAACCGCATAACAACATATGTTGTTCCCTTTGTCATCGCTATGTTACTTGCCCGAGATTCGATCATCGGTATCTCAATACCTAGTTCAATCTCGTTACCGGCAAGTCTCTTTACTCGTTCCATAATACATCATCCCGCAACTAACTCATTAGTTGCAATGCTTGCAAGGCTTATAGTGATGTGCATTACCGAGTGGGCCCAGAGATACCTCTCCGACAATCGGAGAGACAAATCCTAATATCGAAATACGCCAACCCAACAAGTACCTTCAGAGACACCTATAGAGCACCTTTATAATCACCCAGTTACGTTGTGACGTTTGGTGGCACACAAAGTGTTCCTCCGGTAAACGGGAGTTGCATAATCTCATAGTCATAGGAACATGTATAAGTCATGAAGAAAGCAATAGCAACAAACTAAACGATCAAGTGCTAAGCTAACGGAATGGGTCAAGTCAATCACATCATTCTCCTAATGATGTGATCCCGTTAATCAAATGACAACTCATGTCTATGGTTAGGAAACATAACCATCTTTGATCAACGAGCTAGTCAAGTAGAGGCATACTAGTGACACTCTGTTTGTCTATGTATTCACACATGTATTATGTTTCCGGTTAATACAATTCTAGCATGAATAATAAACATTTATCATGATATAAGGAAATAAATAATAACTTTATTATTGCCTCGAGGGCATATTTCCTTCACATATTAATACCCCTCTGATTATGAACATGAGTATGATTTGTGAGTAGTTACATTTGTGCCTGAGGACATGGGAGAAGTCTTGCTATAAGTAGTCATGTGAATTTGGTATTCGTTTGATATTTTGATGAGATGTCTGTTGTCATCCCTCTAGTGGTGTCATGTGAACGTTGACTACATGACACTTCACCATTGTTTGGGCCTAGAGGGAGGCATTGGGAAGTAATAAGTAGATGATGGGTTTCCAGAGTGACAGAAGCTTAAACCGTAGTTTATGCGTTGCTTTGTAAGGGACTGATTTGGATCCATATGTTTCATGCTATGGTTAGGTTTACCTTAATACTTCTATTGTAGTTGCGGATGCTTGCAATAGGGGTTAATCATAAGTGGGATGCTTGTCCAAGTAAGGGCATTACCCAAGCACCGGTCCACCCACATATCAAATTATCAAAGTACCGAAAGCGAATCATATGAATGTGATGAAAACTAGCTTGATGATAATTCCCATGTGTCCTCGGGAGCGCTTTCCTTTATATAAGAGTTTGTCCAGGCTTGTCCTTTGCTACGAAAAGTATTGGGCCATCTTGCTTCACCTTATTTACTTTTGTTACTTGCTACTCGTTACAAATTACCTTATCACAAAACTATCTGTTACCGATAATTTCAGTGCTTGCAGAGAATACCTTACTGAAAACTACTTATCATTTCCTTCTGCTCCTCGTTGGGTTCGACACTCTTACTTATCGAAAAGGCTATGATAGATCCCCTACACTTGTGGGTCATCACGAGGCAAGAGTGGCGGCCATACGGTGTGGGGCAAAACCATGGCAATGGGCCCAACAAAGTGCGGAGACCCGTCCGCAATGGCCTGGCGAATCCGAGGTGAAGCAAGCATGGGGTGGCGCAGGAGGCCAACACGACGGGGGCGACTTGTCGGTGCGGTCGAGGTCACGGCTACAGCGAAGTAGGGCACTTCACGACAGGTTGACGAGCCGGCTGGGCCACTCGCGAGCCGGAGGAGGTCCCGCGGCGGCGAATTCAAGTTGCAGCTGTATTTTGTCTACGGGTCGTAGACCCCCCTTTTTATCTTTCCTTTCCTTGATTCCTTAATCCTGATCTTGGTTTCCTGCAAATCGGATCAAAGTTGCAGCGGTTGATCTTGGACGCGGTGAACACATCTCTGTTAATCTCGGCGACTTACAACAGCCATCACCTCACAACCTTAATCTTCTTGAACTTCAAATTTTTCATAATCTGAATCTAGCCCGATGAATTCAAAGATGATGTCAATCCTTTGCAACCAGCTCTTCTTCACTGGTTATTGCGAATTTATCAATCCCTGTGAAAGATCCCTCCAAGAACTCCACCCCACCGTGCGCAGGCTCCACGGTGGGCGCCAACTGTCGTGGATTTGTCACGATAGATGTCCTCATTGAAAGGACTTAGTCGTGAGGCCAACACATCTATGTGATAGCTTGAGAGGGGTTGGTCGGAACCGAGAGACACGAGATTTTACCCAGGTTTGGCTCCTCATGGTGGAGGTAAAAGCCTACGTCCTGGTTGATTCATATTGATGATGATGATGACAATCGCGGTTACAAGGGAGAGGCTTCACCACCTCTATCTCGAGAGCATCTACTTTGACGTTGTCTAAGATCTGTCTATTGAGACATCTAGAAAAGTTGGGGCGCGCCACCCCTCCTTATATAAGTTGAAGGGGCGGGTTACATATAGAGTCCTAGTCAGATTAAGACTTAAACTATTCTGACTTCTTGTCACGGGCTTCTCTCCATGGGCTTCTTAACATCTTGGGCTTCTTAACGTCTCGGGCTTATTAACCCTAGGTGACTCTGTTTTCCAGGTTATAACTGTCTGTGGGGTCATAACTGTCTTCTGAGTTATAACCGTGCGCCAACTTACAATCTGCGGGCTTATAACTGTCTTCTGGCTTAGAATCCGCCGGCTTATAACTGTCCGTCGGCTTACAATCTGCTGGCTTATAATCTGCTGGGTCACCAATGAGTCACCATGCTCGGGCAGTTTACCAATGAAACACCAAGTCCTAGCCGGATCATATCCCCGGCCGGGTCATACTGCGGGGTATATCCCCGACAATATGTTTTCTCTAGTGTTTTGCTTAACAAATGCATACTTAGCTTATTTTCCTACTAATGGCATAATTACCTAAGTTAGATAAAACGGCATTTTACCTACCTTAGTTATAAGAAGAAGAAGATAAAGAAGAGGAGAGGAGAAAAAGAAAGAGAAGAAAATTTCTTCTTCTTCTTCTTCTTCTTCTTCTTCTTCTTCTTCTTCTTCTTCTTCTTCTAGCTAGTCTTCTTCTTCTAGTCTTCTTCTTCTTCTTCTTCTTCTTCTTCTTCTTCTTCTTCTTCTTCTTCTTCTTCTTCTTCTTCTTCTTCTTCTTCTTCTTCTTCTTCTTCTTCTTCTTCTTCTTCTTCTTCTAGCTAGTCTTCTTCTTCTTCTTCTTCTTCTCCAATTTGCAGATTTTCTTTCGATGAGGAAGCTTGCATTGATGGAATCTACTCTTCTCCTTGTGCTTCCTTTTTGTTTTGATTTTACAGGATGAACAATGTGAAACTTGCTACCTATATATGTATGTATGGATGAAACTATTGTATGCTTGTTGTTGGATATGTTGGTTAGCTATATATATTGCATATGGACTTTTCATTGGTATATATATGTGTTGGATGATCATATCCATATGGGAGGGATATGATTTGGTATGTATATGTGTTGTTATGCATGTTGGAAGTATCTTCAAATATGTGTATGTATATATATATATAATTATGTCAAATTGAATGAATTTAAGAAAAAAACAGAAAAACAGGGGCTATACAGGCTCTTTGACGTCAGCTGGCGGACGACAAAGAGGTTTGCCATCAGCCAGCTGACGGCAAAGCTTCCACATGGCAGCTACCTGTGCAACCTGGGGGCACTGGGCTGGCCTATATGGTTGCTTTGTCGTCCGCTATATGGTTGCTATCAATTGTAGCTCTTTTTGGTAAGTAACAGTGTCGAACCCAACGAGGAGCAGAGGGAAATGACAAGTAGTTTCCGATAAGGTATTGTCTGCAAGTGCTGAAATTGTAAGTAGCGATTAGTTTGATAGCAAGATAATTTGCAACGAGCAAGTAACGATAATAGTAACAAAGGTGCAGCGAGGTAGCCCAATCCTTTGGAGGCAAAGGACATGCCAAAACGGTCTCTTATGATAAGCAAATCGTTCTTTAGGGTACACGGGAAATTCATCTAGTCACTTTCATCATGTTGGTTTGATTTGTGTTCACTACTTTGATAATTTGATATGTGGGTGGACCGGTGCTTCGGTGCTGTTCTTACTTGAAAAAACCTCCTACTTATGATTAACCCTCCCGCAAGCATCCGCAACTACAAGAAAAGTATTAAGAATAAATTCTAACCATAGCATTGAACTTTTGGATCCAATCGGTCCCTTACGAAAAAGCGCATAAACTAGGGTTTAAGCTTCTGTCACTCTCGCAACCCACCATCTAATTGCTACTCCACAATGCATTCCCTTAGGCCCGAATATGGTGAAGTGTCATGTAGTCGGTGTTCACATGACACCACTAAGGGAATAACAACATACATACTATCAAAATATCAAACACATCTCAAGTTGACATGATTACTTGCCACATGATTTCTCCCGTGACCTCAAGAACAAAATTAACTACTCACAAATGATAAACATGATCATGATCAGAGGAGTATTAAATAGCATAATGGATCTAAACATATAATCTTCCACCAAATAAACCATATAGTAATCAACTTCAAGGTGTAATCAACACTACTAGTCACCCACAAGTACCAATCTATAGTTCCGGTAACAAGATTGAACACAAGAGATGAACTATAGGGTTTGAGAGGAGATGGTGATTGTCGGTGTCAAAACCGGTGGATCTCGGGTAGGGGGTCCCGAACTGTGCGTCTAGGCCGGATGGTAACAGGAGGCAAGGGACACGAAGTTTAACCCAGGTTCGGGCCCTCTCGGACACGAAGTTTAACAGATGGTGTTCGGCTCGATCGCCGTTGGGATCGCAGCCCCCGAGGAGGCGTCCAACCACCCATGCTCGATCGGCGTAGTTGGCTCCGAATTAAGGGTCGAAGCCGATGCGGGTGCGGCCTCTAGGGCACTATTCGGCGGTAGAGCTAGATCATGCTCGTCGGGACAGTGCGACGCGCTCGACAGTGGCTCGAATCCGGTGAAGACGAAGATCTGACCTGACGGTCAGGGAATCCGTCGATGTCAGCCGTGTAGTTTAAACTTCCAAATCTGACCTGATGGCCAGGGGCATAGATTTCGATCTGCTCCAGATGGCCAAATGAATTAGCCCGCAGTGCGAAGCCGCCGAAGACAAAGATCTGTCCGGGGAGGAAGGTCTCACCCTGGACTGCATCGCTATTGATGATCGTATGAGCCATCGAGCCTGACGGCGACGACACAGAGGAACTCTCAATGAAAGCACCAATGTCGGTGTCAAAACCGGCGGATCTCGGGTAGGGGGTCCCGAACTATGCATCTAGGCCGGATGGTAATAGGAGGTAAGGGACACGAAGTTTTACCCAGGTTCGGGCCCTCTCGATGGAGGTAAAACCCTACGTCCTGCTTGATTAATATTGATGATATGGGTAGTACAAGAGTAGATCTACCACGAGATCAGAGAGGCTAAACCCTAGAAGCTAGCCTATGGTATGATTGTTGTTGTGTATGTTGTCCTACGGACTAAAACCCTCCGGTTTATATAGACACCGGAGAGGGTTAGGGTTACACAAAGTCGGTTACAATGGTAGGAGATCTACATATCCGTATCGCCAAGCTTGCCTTCCACGCCAAGGAAAGTCCCTTCCGGACACGGGACGAAGTCTTCAATCTCGTATCTTCATAGTCCAGGAGTCCGGCTGAAGGTATAGTCCGGCCATCCGGACACCCCCTAATCCAGGACTCCCTCAGTAGCCCCTGAACCAGGCTTCAATGAGGACGAGTCCGGCGCGCAGATTGTCTTCGGCATTGCAAGGCGGGTTCCTCCTCCAAGTACTTCATAGAAGATTTTGAACACCAAGATAGTGTCCGGCTCTGCAAAATAAGTTTCCGCATATTGCCATAGAGAGAATAATGTTTACACAAATTTAATCTGCTGACGTATTCCGTAGTGTGACACACCACGGCCAAGCCTTTATCCGAGTCGTTTCATTATCCCACCTCAGCGCGTCATGCGAGGTGGTTTACTTGGCACGTCTTGTTAAAGCAGAGATCGTGTCCCCTTATTCTGAGATTCTCATCAATACGGGCGTGGGTAACCCAACTGCGCCATTGATTACGGCGCTTGGAGATAAGCGAGTTTTACCAGGCTGGTGGGGACACGTAGTTGCTTCCACCCATATAAGGGGATAAGGATCCACCTTTTCACCTACCAGCGCCCAAGTCCGCACTCCCCACCTCAACCTTCTCCAGCCATGTCCGGAGCGGGAGGCAAGTGGATGGTCTCCTCCGTCACGGAGGGACACATAAAAAAACTGAGGAAGGCCAGATACTTGTCTAACGACATCGCGTACCGGCTTCCCGAAAAGGGGCAGCTCATCCCCACCCCTAGGCCCCATGAGAGGGTGGTGTTCCTCCCCCATTTCCTTCATGGACTGGGCTTCCCTCTTCACCCATTTGTCCGGGGGATCATGTTCTACTATGGCCTGGATTTCCACGATCTGGCCCCGAACTTTGTCCTCAACATCTTGGCGTTTATCGTCGTGTGCGAGGCTTTCCTCCGCATCCGCCCCCATTTCGGCCTATGGCTCAAGACTTTCAATGTCAAGCCGAAGGTGGTGCGCGACAACCAGGCGGAGTGCGGAGGCGCCATGGTGGGAAAGTATGGCTCGGGGGCTCCTTTGTGGAGACCCTGAAGGGGTGGCAATCGGGGTGGTTTTACATCACCGAGCTGCGCGACCCCGAATGGGTCGCAGCCCCTGAGTTTCGATCCGGACCCCCTATTCGGCTCACCTCCTGGAAGGAGACGGGCCTGTCGTGGGGTAAAAAAGGAGAGCTGATCGGACTCCAAACATGCGTCCAAACCCTGGTGGACAAGAAGCTCAAACTTGTCAACGTAGTCCAGGTTATGCTCATCCGCCTGATCCTCCCGTGTCAACAACGGGCTTTCAACCTGTGGGAGTTCGACCCGGCGCGGCACCAAACTCTGAGCAGGCTCTTCGACACGACGTACGAAGATGCCTGGAAGGTGCTTTTCAACGGCGCCGAGGCTCCCGCATCCACCACCGAGGATCACGGATTCAGTGCGCAGCGTCACGCTAGCGCGGTAAGTTGTTTGTACCTTTTACAGGGTATTAGTTTTCCATAGTTTAACTCAATGTGGGATCTAAGCTCCCTTACCTTTGACAGAGTTGGAAGGCGAAGTCCGGACAGATCGACTATCCGGCTCCCTTGCCCGAAGACCCAGCCGATGCCCGCTTGGTGAAGCTGCTGGTTCCGGCACCCTATGTGGTGCCGGAGAAGAAGGCCGCAAAAAAGGCCACGGGGACTCGAAAGAGTGCCTGGCGCCAGGAGGTGTCGGATCCATCATCCGACGGTTCCGAGGTGCATTCCTCCCGTGAAGACGAGGAGGAAGAAGAAGAGACCTCTCCTCCTCTAGCGGGAGGAGAGAAGAAAAGGAAGGCCACCCCAGCTGGGGAGGCCGAAGGGTCCAAGAAGGGGGAAACCCTTCCTCCGGACTACTCCACCGACGCCGACGACGGTGGAGAGGAGCGGCCGCCCAAGGCCAAGCCCTTGGCTAAATCGTAAGTATCCGGATGCCAGAGTAATTCATAGTATTCGTTTATTGCACAGCTTTCCTTTAGGTCGAATATGTTTATGCAGCCCACCCAAAGACCGGCTCGACGCATCGTCGAGTGGCTCACTGGACTCGTCGGATGTGAACTCGCTTCCGACGGCTTCCTCCCCCCGCCCTATGGACGACACCGAAGTGTTGTCCCAAGAGGTTCCAAGCCGGGAGGAGGTGGTCCTGGAGGCGTCGCAAGGCGACCTCTCGGACTCCAAGAGTAAAGGGGATGAAACCCCCCAGGGTTCCATGTCCGGCTCTAGGCCGGACACCGCTCTGGAACCTTCAAAGGTTCCAGAGTCCGGCGGGGGACCTCCTTCCAAGAGGAGCAAGCCCACCGTGCCGGTGACCCCCGTCCAACCGGAGGTGCCGGACAATCTGTTGGAGGCACTCCAAGGCGCCTTCATCGACGAGGAGCACTGCACCATTATGAGTGCGGTGGTCCAGAAGGTTCAGTCCGCCAAGAGCGGACTGACTGAAGCTTGTACTAGCCTTTTAACAGGCTTTGAGGTAAGTAAAGAAAGTATAAACAATATTACCGCATAGACAGTAGCCCCTGATGCTCTGTTTGGCGTTCGGGAAGAAAAGTCGAATAGAGGATCAAATAAAATTCACGGGAGTCTAACAAAAAGGAGTCAATATGCATATGCAGGCTTCTCTGCTTGCGTCCGCCGCACTGACTGCGGAAGTGGACACGCTAAAGCAGAACCTCGAGCGGTCCGAGCAAGAGCTCGGGCGTGCCAAGAAGCAGCTCGAGGACAATGAAGGTAAGAAATACCTTGTTTAAATATATATAAAAAGGTGCAATTGCAAAAAATGACAGGATTATCGTGGCTATTGTAGGGGCCACGTCTGAGGTGGCGACCCTTAAGCAAGCGCTGGTCGAGGCCGAGAAGAGGGCGGCCATGGAGCGCACCGAGCGGGAGAAGTACAAGGCCCATGTTGGCAAGGTGCAGCAAGAGCTCCAGGTTCTCATGAAAAAACATGAGAATTTGGTGCTTGACTCAAAGATGCGAGCGTCCGAGCTCGCGGCGGCTATTGAAAATGCCAAGTCTGCCAAGGCCAAATCCCAGAGGACCCTCGAGGAGTTGGATGAGGTGAAGAAGATAGCGGCGGGTAAGGCATTCTTTATGCAAAGCAAACACATAAACGTGAGTTACTTGTTACTTACCCAAATCCGGAGTTCTCCAGGAGCGTTCGCATATCTTCCCCGGAGTGTGTCCAATGCCGCCGCATTCTATCGAGCCGAGGAGGGCAGCTCGACAGAGAAGGTGTTCTGGTCTCAGTATGCTGAGGCCGGACACCCCGTGCCCCTGAGCGACCAGCTGAAGCAACTGGTCGAGCTCCACAAGGCGGCCGAACAGGCCATGAAGGGCCTCATAGTTTGACTGTGGCCTGGAGAGCCTCTGCCTGGGAGCTATTTCGGGCTGGTGCGGTGGCTGGTGGAGGCCTGTCCAAGGCTTGAAGTCATCAAGCACTCCGTCTGCATTGAAGGTGCCCATAGGGCCCTTGCCCGTGCTAAGGTGCACTGGGGCAAGCTGGATGCTGAGAAGCTTGTGAAGGACGGGCCACCGCCGAGGAAAGAGCATCGCAAGCCCGAGAATTATTATAAGGATGTTCTGAAGGGTGCCTGCCTTGTGGCGGATGAATGTTATAGGGATGTAATTTTTGAGTGAAACTTGCTCGTTTTGTCCTGTGCGCTGAAAACTTGTTCATATGCGCTAAGCAATGCTGTTGGAATTTAAAATATTACCTTCTGTGCGGCTGTTTATCAATTCTGAGAGATGGCGAGTCGTCGGCTTCTGCCCCGTGCCGCTAGTGCTAGGGTGATCGGGGATAAACCTGAGCGCTCTTTTTCCCATGTTTGGGTCCTTCGAGGGAGGCGCTTAGCCCAACGAACAAGGCAATGGGACTATAATGCGTGAACACTCTCACTTAGCCATAGAATTCTATAATTTTAAATTTCGGCGAAGCCCCTGGTATTCGGAAGATCGAGTTCGGGGCGCTATCCACGCCTTGGCCGGACGGAGCCGACTCCTCGCCCTAAGCGGCATAAGTCTTTAAGCACTCAAAAAAACCTCTTGAACAGCGACCAGCTCTTGCTTCATAATGACAGTCAATTTTAGCTTTCTCCACTGAGGTGCTCGACCCAGCTCAACTTGGGCACAATCGCAGTGGTTCTCCTAGTGCTACCTTAGCCGATATAGCGGAACATAAGGCACCAAAACATAGGAGCCGGGCAAACCCAACTATTGACCCAAGACATGATTCGGAGGCGATGCATATAATGCTATAAGTTAGGGGTGCCACACTTGTTAAAGTGTTCGGACTTCGCACACCATATTGAGGGGTACTAAAGCCCCTGGCGTATTTCGGCCGTACCAAAGTGTACGGGTGCAACATGTCGTTAAGGAACATATAAAAAAAGTAATGCAAAAATAGACAAAAGCTATGCATTGTTTATTAAAGAGGGCTGCGATCAAAGCAGAATGATACAAATAATGCGATAAGAAAAAGGTTGGACTATTTAACATGTCCGTTCCAGGGGCAAGCTGCGGAATAGTATGCGAAACATGTATACTGCTCGTGATAGAGACCACCTGGGAGTTCCGTAATGCGGCGCGGCTTGTATGCTTCCCTGGTTCTTGCATCGTTTGTGCGGCAATTGAACTGCCGAACAGGCCTTCCGAAGAATGGAGTCTTGAAAGTAAGAGAAAATTAAAAAATTGGCAACCCCTGGTGCGGTTTAAGCCGTGTTTCGGGCGTGCCGTGATGGTGCCCTTCCCCCTGTACCCATGGTATTTCTAGAGCGTAGTTATGTATGTGAAGCACCGACGTCGCCTTTTTGCGAGGGCTGGGGTTGGGGCCGCATTGCTACACCTTCTCGGATCATGCCAGGCGGTCATGTTCTAGGTTACTCCGGGCGCGCTTGACGGTGTCCGGTCATTTAATGGCCGGACTGGAGAACTGCCTGGAGAGGCTGCTTTGTACTTCTGCTGCAAGGGCTGCCGTGTGCTCCTCCGTTCGGAGGGAGCGTTCGGTGTTTCCGTTGACCGTAATTACTCCTCGAGGGCCTCACATTTTGAGCTTAAGGTATGCGTAGTGCGGTACCGCATTGAACTTGGCGAATGCGGTTCGCCCGAGCAGTGCATGATAGCCACTGTGAAATGGGACTATGTCGAAGATTAACTCCTCGCTTCGGAAATTATCCGGAGATCCGAAGACCACTTCAAGTGTGACTGAGCCTCTACACCTGGTATTACGCCCTTAAAGGTCGTTTTGGTGGGCTTAATCCTTGAGGGATCTATGCCCATTTTCCGCACTGTATCCTGGTAAAGCAGGTTCAGGCTGCTGCCGCCGTCCATAGGGACTCTAGTGAGATGAAATCCGTCAATAATTGGGTCTAGAACCAATGCGGCGAATCCGCCATGACGGATGCTAGTGGGATGGTCCCTTCGATCAAAGTTCATCGGGCAGGAGGACCATGGGTTGAACTTTGGGGCGACTGGCTCTACCGCGTATACGTCCCTTAACGTGCGCTTCCGCTCCCTTTTGGGGATGTGGGTTGCGTATATCATGTCCACCGTCCGCACTTGTGGGGGAAAACCCTTCTGTCCACTGTTGTTCGGTGGCCGGGGCTCCTTTTCTTCGCTATGCAGCCCCTTGTCTTCATTTTCGGCATTTAACTTGCCTGCCTGCTTGAACACCCAACAATCCCTGTTGGTGTGATTGACCGGCTTTTCGGGGGTGCCATGTATCTGGCACAAGCGGTCGAGTATTCGGTCCAAACTGGACGGGCCCCTAGGATTCCTTTTGAATGGCTTTTTCCGCTAACCGGATTTAGAGCCTCTGAATCCGTCATTAACTATCGTATCCTCAGCATTGTCGCCGTTAATGCAGCGCTTCTGCTTGTTGCGACGCGACCTGCCACTACTGTCCCTAGTATCCGAATTACCAGGGTTCTTGGTCATATTGTTGCTACGAGCAAGCCAGCTGTCTTCTCCCGCGCAAAAGCGGGTCATGAGTGTCATGAGTGCTGCCATAGACTTCGGCTTTTCCTGTCCAAGGTGACGGGCAAGCCACTTGTCACGGATATTATGCTTGAAGGCTACTAGGGCGTCGGTGTCCGGATAGTCAACTATTTGATTTTTCTTTGTTAGGAACCGTGTCCAGAATTGCCTGGCCGATTCATCTGGTTGCTGAATTACGTTACTTAGGTCATCGGCGTCTGGGGGTCGCACATAAGTGCCCTGGAAATTGTCGAGGAATACGGCTTCCAGGTCCTCCCAACAACTGATTGATCCTGTTGGCAAGTTGTTAAGCCAATGCCGAGCTGGTCCTTTAAGCTTGAGTGGGAGGTATTTGATGGCGTGGAAATCATCGCCGCGGGCCATGTGGATATGAAGGAGATAATCCTCGATCCATACCGCAGGATCTGTTGTGCCATCATATGATTCGATGTTTACGGGTTTGAAACCCTCCGGGATTTGATGATCCATTACTTCATCTGTGAAGCATAGTGGGTGTGCGGCGCCTCTGTATTGGGCTATGTCACGACGTAGCTCGAATGAGCTTTGTCTACTGTGTTCGGCCTTGCCGAATTTGTGGCCGGCGTGACGGTTACCGTCTCGAGTCGTGGGGCACCCACGCGATCCATAGATCGATCTTGTTTGCCTTGCCTTGTCCTCCAACATATCTCGCAAGTCCGGCGCATTTTCCCGTGCCTTGGTACGGGGTGCGGCTTGAGTGGAGGGCCGAGAGGCCTCTCTGTCACGGCCACGAGGTGGCCGATCGGCCGTATCAAGTGCATGTGATGTAGGTTTAAGTGCTTCCTCCTCTAATCAGGGTAGCAACCTGCACTTTGGGTAGCTCTTGGAGGGGCGTTTGAGTTTATGCTCTTCGGCCGCAAGGACTTCAGTCCATCTGTCGACTAGCAAATCTTGATCAGCTCTAAGCTGTTGCTGTTTTTTCTTGAGGCTTCTTGCCGTGGCCATAAGCCTGCGTTGAAAACGCTCTTGCTCGACGGGATCCTCTGGCACGACGAATTCGTCGTCGTCGAGGCTTGCCTCGTCTTCGGAGGGAGGCATATAATTATCGTCCTCGACCTCTCTGTCTGCCATTCTCTCATGAGGGCTGGTTTCTCCATCCTCCTGTGCTAAATCTTGCTGGATGGGGTTTTCTTCGGCACTTTCCGGAGTATTATTATCTCCCGTGCTGGAATCACCGTATTTGTTTTGGCAGGATTTTGAGCGGCGCCTCTGACGCCGGTGCTTAGGCTGTTTCTTGGAGGGGTCATCCTCCGCTGTTCCATTGCCATCTCCTTCTTTTGGGGTGTCCACCATATATATGTCATATGACGAGGTGGCTTTCCAGGGCCCAATATGCGCTGGTTCATCATCGTCTCCATCATTGGCGTCCATACCGTCGATGTCTTCGGAGTCGAAGTCGAGCACGTCGGTTAAATCGTCGACAGTGGCTACAAAGTGGGTGGTGGGTGGGCTTTGAATTTCTTCATCGTCCGTATCCCAACCTTGCACACCGTAGTCCGGCCAGGGCTCTCCTGATAATGAGAGAGACTTCAGTGTCTTTAGAATATCGCCGAAAGGCGAGCGCTGAAAGATGTCCGCGGCCATAAACTCCATGACCGGCGCCCAATCGGATTCGATCGGTAGGGGCACGGAGGGTTCGGAGTCCGGAGAGGAGTCCGGCTCCTTGGAGTCATGAATCTCGCAGAGTGCGGGGCTGGTGTTCGGCTCGATCGCCATTGGGATCGCAGCCCCCGAGGAGGCGTCCAACCACCCATCCTCGATCGGCGTAGTTGGCTCCGAATTAAGGGTCGAAGCCGATGTGGGTGCGGCCTCTAGGGCACTATTCGGCGGTACAGCTAGATCATGCTCGTCGGGACAGTGCGGCGCGCTCGGCAGTGGCTCAAATCCGGCGAAGACGAAGATCTGACCTGACGGTCAGGGAATCCGTCGATGTCAGCCGTGTAGTTTAAACTTCCAAATCTGACCTGATGGCCAGGGGCATAGATTTCGATCTGCTCCAGATGGCCAAATGAATTAGCCCGTAGTGCGAAGCCGCCAAAGACAAAGATCTGTTCGGGGAGGAAGGTCTCACCCTGGACTGCGTCGCTATTGATGATCGTAGGAGCCATCGAGCCTGACGGCGACGACACAGAGGAACTCTCAATGAAAGCACCAATGTTAGTGTCAAAACCGGTGGATCTCGGGTAGGGGGTCCCGAACTGTGCATCTAGGCCGGATGGTAATAGGAGGTAAGGGACACAAAGTTTTACCCAGGTTCGGGCCCTCTCGATGGAGGTAAAACCCTACGTCCTGCTTGATTAATATTGATGATATGGGTAGTACAAGAGTAGATCTACCACGAGATCAGAGAGGCTAAACCCTAGAAGCTAGCCTATGGTATGATTATTGTTGTGTATGTTGTCCTACGGACTAAAACCCTCCGGTTTATATAGACACCAGAGAGGGTTAGGGTTACACAAAGTCGGTTACAATGGTAGGAGATCTACATATACATATCGCCAAGCTTGCCTTCCACGCCAAGGAAAGTCCCTTCCGGACAAGGGACGAAGTCTTCAATCTCGTATCTTCATAGTCCAGGAGTCCGGCTGAAGGTATAGTCCGGCCATCCGGACACCCCCTAATCCAGGACTCGCTCAGTGATGTTGAAGATGTTAATGGAGATTTCCCTCCCCAACATGGGAGAGTTGTTGGTGATGATGATGATGATGATTTCCCTCTCTGGGAGGGAAGTTCCCCTAGCGGAATTGCTCTGCCGGACGGCAAAAGTGCTCCTGCCCAAGTTCCGCCTCGAGGCGGCGGCGCTTCGTCCCGAAAATCCTCTAATTTTTTTCTAGGTCAAAATGACTTATATACCAGAAGATGGGCACCGGAGGTGGGCCGAGGAGGCCACAACCTACCAGGGCGCCTAGGGGGTCTGGCGCGCCCAGGTGTGTTGTGCCCACCTGGTGGCCCCCCTCTGGTGTTTATTGGCTCCAGTATTTCTTATATATTCCATAAAAAATCTCCGTGAAGATTCAACTCATTTGGAGTTGTGCAGAATAGGTGGCCTGACATAGCTTTTCTAGGTCCAGATTTCTAGCTACCAAAATTCTCCATCTTGGTGTGTTCCTTGCAAATTATGAGAGAAAAGGCACTAGAATTACTCCAAAAAGCATTATTATGGATAACAATATTGTAAATAATTGTAAGAAAATATGATGCGAAATGGACGTATCATCCGTGTAACATCCCAAATTTTCAATTTGGAATGTTATACATTAGATCATCATTGCATAGCATATTTTATTGCTTTTGGTGGATCCTAGAAATTCTACGCAACTCAAGGACCCTCGGAGAGAGGTGAGGATTTCGTTATTTTCATATTTGAGTTTTCTAAATTTTGAAAATAGGATCATTTGATTTTATTTATTTTATCTTCAATTATTTCTATTATCAAAATATGAGAGAGGGAATACAATGACTTTCCCAAAAATAAAGAAATATTGAGGATTTAATAAAAAATCAAATAAGTTTTTATTTTGGTTTTATTTGCTATTTTATTTGAATTTAAGAAAAATTGCACGTTTTCAAAACTGAATTTTAGGGCCAAAAAAATGTTCATCCTGTTCTAAATATTTTATTTAGACGGAGAAAATTTGTTTTTTAGGCGCAGCGAAATTGTTTAAAAAAAAGAGACCCACGCCCGACTGGGCCAA
The DNA here is from genome assembly GCF_002162155.2 of Triticum dicoccoides. Classification (NCBI taxonomy): domain Eukaryota; kingdom Viridiplantae; phylum Streptophyta; class Magnoliopsida; order Poales; family Poaceae; genus Triticum; species Triticum dicoccoides. The sequence goes on from NC_041380.1 coordinate 570,805,040, forward strand.
GGGCCCAGCCGAGCCAGGCCTGCCCAGCCGCCGCCGCCTTCCCCGCCGGACTTGGGAGTGCGAGCCGGAGCCGCCTCGCCGCCGCCGACCCCCTCCCCAAGTCAACCCCCCTCCTTTAAATAGCCACCCCGGGCCCCCCTGGAGCCCCGAGTCGCTGCTGCTGCCCCCGCCACCCGCGCCGCGTGCTGCCGCCCCGCGCCGCACGCCGCCTGCCACCGCCCCGCACCGCTGTTGCCGCCTCCCCGCATAGCCGCCAACCCGCCGAAGCGCCACCGAACCGAGCCGAGGTAGCCGCCCACCGCCCGGTTTTCTGAGAAAAAAACTGATCTGGTTTTTTTAGAAAACCCTAGTTTTCATTTTTTTTTAATAAATAGATCGGTTTTTTCCGGTTTATTTATTTAGCGAGCGCCCATTCGTTCGTTTGTTTTAACGAACGCGTTTTTCGTTTAGTTTCTATTAACGAACGTTCGTTCGTTAACCTGTTCGTCGTTTTTCTTTTTCTCAGATTAAATCCGCGATTTTTCTGATCGCGATCTCTGATCCGATGTTCGTTCTAGTCTAACTTTTCGCTCGTTTATCGGAATCAGGCGATTCAAGCACCTGGAGTTTCGTCTCGAAACCCTCTTTCCGTTTAACCAACTCAAACAAGTTTTTGCCACAGTAAAAATTGCCCTAGATTTAGAATAGTAAACAAAGTTGTTTCTTTTGCCATTTTCCTTTCGTTGCTTCGTTCGGTTTGGTTCTTTTTGTCGACCGGAGTTCTTAAGTTGAACTTTCTGGTTAGATCTTTAGTTTGAGTTTTACCTGTGCATTAGTTGAGTACTTATTGTATGCTTGTTTGTTTGCGATAGAGTACCCGGAGTGCGCTGCTTGCTACTTCAAATTCCTAGGTTTCACGGATCATCAGTAAGGCAAGTAACACTTTGATCATACCTCCTACTACCCAGTTTTATTGCGTTAGACCAATCCTCACACATTGCATGATTAGGATCTAATTAAATTGTGGGTTTGGGAAGTAGTTGAGGTAGAACCTATTACCTGTTTATTATCAAACCTTTGGGAGTTACTCTTACGTTTGCTTATTATGCCATGCTATGCTAGTAGACGTGGATTGGGTGAGTGTATCCATGATAGATGAGAGATTGTTAATTAATGGTTTATTTAAGGTGGCAACCTGAACACACATCTGGGTGGATTGAGGCACCTGGGTATTCCAGCGATTGCCTGTTTTTCTTTTGGACCGCCACCCAGGCTCAAAGGGATCATGAGATTATTCACACTGGAAACTTCCGTGTGCAGCCACAAGCTACTATGGGCTCTAGCGTAGTTGACTAAGTCGTGCGAACTCTTACAGTGGTAGACTAGCAGATGTAAGGGATGTAGGTTGGTATGGTCTACCCGTTCGTAAGGTGCTAGCGCTTCTGAAAGACTATGTCTCGGTCATCCGTTTCTCAAACACCATGTAGTGCGAGAAGTCCAACGGAGGAGATCGGGTCTTGTGGGGAAAAGTGCGCAAACCTCTGCAGAGTGTATGAACTAATCATGGTTAGCCGTGTAACCGGTTATGAACATCTTGAGTATCTAGTACCTGGATTATCATGTGAATCTCATCATGTTACTCTAATTAATTTTGTTGGGTTTTTAATGATGATGCTTAATTGGGATTGAGAATGCTGTCAACCAATCTCAATGTTTAACAACTACCATGATAGTTAAACAAAATTTATTCCTTTGTAGTAGGAAAAAATTGGTTTTACGCAAAAACTGTAACCATAGAGCTTTCCACCAGCCAAATATGCATATAGAATAGCTTATTTCATTCCATCATTCTCTATGTGTTACATCGCCAGCATATTCCATGTGCTGACCCGTTTCGGGCTGCAAGGTTAATGTTGCACACATTTCAGACGATGATTAAGGTGCCTTTAGGTCGTGGTTCTATACTCAGTGATGCCGCTGGAGTTGATGGACTCACTTATCTTCCAAGCCTTCCGCTGTTATCGTTATTAGATGGCCTTAAGCCATATTTATTGTAATAAGTTCTCTTTTGAGACACTCGATGTAATAAGTGTGTGATTGCTACTCTGTTATAAATCCTTCAAGTACTGTGTGGTGTCAGCATTACTGATCCAGGGATGACACCGGTGCATAGAGATTGTACCGTTTGAGGTCTGGTCGCTACAATCCGCTGGCGGACGGCAAAGACATTTGCATCTTTGTCATCCGCCAGCGGACGACAAAGCATGCCTTGTGTCAGCTTCCAGGGCTGACCTACATGGGCACTTTGCCGCCCGCTGGCAGACAGCAAAGATGCAAAGGTCTTTGCCCTCCGCCAGCAGACGGCAGAGCACGCCGTTAACCCCTTAACGGACCTAACCTGCCACGTGTGCCATCCAGGCTCTTTGCCGTCCGCTGGCGGACGTCAAAGTCCATTTCATGTTTGCCGTCCGCCAGCAGACGACAAAGAACCCTTTCTCGAAGCTTATTCAGCCGGACCTATTGCCATCTGCTGTCGGGCGGCAAAGACCTTTGCCGTCCGCTAGGCATGCCTTTGCCGTTAGTCATGGCTGACGGCAAAGTGCCTGATTCCTGTAGTGAAGCCATCTCTAAGGACCCATGCATTTTCAAATCTAAAAATAGGTGTATTATTATTATATTCTTGAGAGTCTAGAAATAGAGCGGTATGGTCAAATACTTCTCTAGCAAAAGCTTGAAGTATCGACAAATCATATCTCTCTTCCCATTCTAGGCGGAAAAGAACTCTATGCAATTTTTGAAACATGGATCAGTTAAATTATTTGCCGAAGTGTAATTTCTCCTATTAATACGCATCTCTCAATCCAGCATGCCCAGTAATAACATTAAATAAAAAACCCCAATGATCAGGGTCATTGGGTTTGTTTGTCTCATTATAATTCCTAAAATTATTGCAATCCCCTCCAACTAAACAAGAGGTAAAGTTCTCATGATAAACTCTCGCAAGCTCAGCAAGAAAACTAGCTTTTATTTCTATTTGGGCATCCCCATAAATAGTAATCAAATTCTAGCTTAATTTACCAATTTTATCAAAGACCAACACTCTCGCAAAATAATTACCATGCTCAACCTGACCGACATCAAACAAATCTCTATCCACCCCCACCAGGATGCCACCTGATCTACATCTTAGGGGGTTCCAATGTCACACAATTTCTTACCACAACTTAAATAATGAATTTCAATTTTAGAATAATTCTATTTGATAGTTTCTAAAAGGCCAATAAAGTCAGCCTATTATCAATGATCATTTCCATAACATCATTTTTTAGGATCTTGTCGCAAACCTCTCACATTCCAAAAAAATCTCCTTTCATTCCTAAAAAATATAGATCAAGATAAGGAAAATAGCTAACTCTACTAAGTTAAAAATTTCTTTTCTTCCCATACCTAATGAAAGCGCCAATAGAAACAAAGTGCTTCACACAATCCTTGCTACTATCTTCTCTTCTAATTCCTTTCCTAAAATCTTCTTTCAAAGCCCTATCATGTTTTCGAAAATGTTTGCAAATTTGAGAACGTCTTTGCGTTTCCAAATTGTGTCTGGAATTTCAAAAAAATATCATGTTTTTCATAGTTTGTTCATCGACCTTTGTTTTTAATAATGCTTTCGGATCTAGTGATTCTCTTAGGGAATTTCTAACCTATCCCTTATAACCAGCACCTAGCCAATCCCTTATCCGCCATTAGGGAGTAATTTTTTACTCCTGCCCAAACTTCTCCCTAAATTTACTCCACCAATCGGTGGCTGAGTAAAAGCCGTGCCTCTCCCTCGCGCCGCCCCCCTACCCCTGCACTTTCGAGGGCGTCACTCTCAGGGACCCCCACCAGCCCCACCGCTACCTCGTTGGCTATCCCCCTCCACTACCCTTCGGCCTGATGTCGAGCCCGTTCGGCCCTCGTCACCACCACCGAAATCAGGTGAACCACCGCCGCCATCGCCATTGTTGTTGATTCGTCGGATTGCTTCTTTTCTTCTTATTTTTCTATGTGCCGTTGCATCTCATGTTGATTGCACACTACTGCAGGTCATTCCCTCTCGTCGCCGCTGGCCTGATTGGAAGAGCGACACCGGCTGGCCAGTGCACCACCACCGCACCACAAGTATTCGATGAATTGGCTAGGTGAGTTATTTTTATTGTTTCTTTGTGAACCAAGCCGTTTGGATTGAACCTAGCCGTGTAAATTGTAGATGAAGACGTTGATGGAGATGGCTTTGGAGGACTCGACGTCATCCAAAGAGGACGAAGACGATGATGAGTTTGACACCGTTTAGGCATGATTTTCAATGATGATGTTCGGCGTGTTTCAATTTGAATAATTCGCTTTGTAAACTTTGAATTCATTTTGTAAACCATATTCGTGATTTGCTTGAATATTCAGAATTTATGGTTAGTTTCTATATGTGTGCTAATATGTAGTTGCAATTTATACTAGAATTGCAAAGTTTAGAAAAAACAAAAAATACTTTGTTAAATATAAGTGTTCGGCTAGAAAAGACCAAAACTTAGTGGAGTAAATGTACTCCACTATTTTTAAGGGAGTGGTTAGAAATGCCCTTAGAGCATCTCTGACGTTGACTCCTGTAATGGACATCGTCGACGGACCTGGGCACCAGCGGCGGCGGCAGGACTTCGATTGATGGATTGACCACTTCTTCGACATGCACGAACAGTCGATATAGGTACATACCTAACGTGGTCCGCGGCGGCCTTGGCAGTGACGAATAGTACAACCCCAGTTCTTGCACCGGTACCTCAACACCAATCACCTTCAGTATGGTGGATGGCTTCTTCATCCATGCCATAACCATCAGAGCCCAGTTGTTTGGAGGAAGAAACATACTTATGAGCTCACCTCCAAGGTCGTTGATAAGCTCATTCAAGGACTCGCTGTTCCAAGCACGTCGAGGCATGCCATGGAAGGTAAGCTTTGTTAAAAACTCAAGCTCAGAGGGCACCGAGCCCCATCCAGGGTGCCACCGATCAAACCTCACCAGAGCACCATCGCAGAACCAACGTCGGGAAGATTCGAACACATGACTGCAGTCGAAAGTTGTCTGGAACCTGACGAAGAAATCTGCCGGTGGCAGAGAGACTTCGACGAGCAAGTCACTTATATGGATGTCGTGCGCAATGCCAATACCTTTGACAAGGTCATTATCGGTGTCAAAACCGGCGGATCTCAGGTAGGGGGTCCCGAACTATGCGTCTAAGGCGGATGGTAACAGGGGGCAGGGGACACGATGTTTACCCAGGTTCGGGCCCTCTTGATGGAGGTAATACCCTACGTCCTTCTTGATTGATCTTGATGATATGAGTATTACAAGAGTTGATCTACCCCGAGATCATAGAGGCTAAACCCTAGAAGCTAGCCTATGGTATGATTGTTGTTGTCCTACGGACTAAACCCTCCGGTTTATATAGACACCGGAGGGGGCTAGGGTTACACAAAGTCGGTTACAAGGGAGGAGATCTAATATCCATATTGCCAAGCTTGCCTTCCACGCCAAGGAGAGTCCCCCGGACACGGGACAAAGTCTTCAATCTTGTATCTTCATAGTCCAACAGTCCGGACAAAGGATATAGTCCGGCTGTCCGGAGACCACCTAATCCAGGACTCCCTCAGTAGCCCCTGAACCAGGCTTCAATGACGATGAGTCCGGCGCGCAGATTGTCTTTGGTATTGTAAGGCGGGTTCCTCCTCCGAATACTCCATAGAAGATTTTGAACACAAGGATAGTGTCCGGCTCTGCAAAACAAGTTACGCATACCACCATAGAGAGAATAATATTTCCACAAATCTAATATCCTCACACGTTTAGCAACATGACATTATGCCATGGCCCGGTCTTTATTCAGACCATTTTTCTCAACCAGCATTGCACATATCGCGAGGCGGTTTTCTTGACACGTATTATCAAAGCAAAGATCATGTCCCCCTTATTACGGGAGTCTCATCAATACGGACATGGGTAACCCAATCGTGCCCATTGGTATGACTCCTCGATTTTAGGCAAGTCCCAAACGGCCATGGGGAGGACGCTTGATATTCACCCTCTTTATAAAGAGGCCAAGGTTTGTCCTTTTTCCCTCTCGTTCTCAATCGAATCCTTCCCCCGCCTCGAGTTCCAACAACCAAGGCTCAGGTCAGGTGCTTCGGACCTTCAACCATGTCCGGATCCAACCTCCAAGGTCGGTGGATGCCTTCCTGTGACACCCCAAAATTTTGACCTTGTTTTATTAATTAAAATTTTGCCAGGAATTATAAACCTTTATTTTCTAGGCTCCCTTTTGATTTAAACCATTTTCTCCCTTGTTATTATGGAGTTTTCCCCTAAGTGAAAACTTTTCAAATATGTTATTGGACTTGTTTAACCTCTCAAGAAAAACTTTTCTTTTATCAGTAGAGCTAATTACATAATTAATTTGTTTAATCTTTATTTTCCTGAAAAATGGATTTTTTCCATGGTTTTATGGCCATATTTGAACTACAACCAATTGATAAATTCATTCAAATTTCAACCAAAAATTTGGAAATGTCAGGTGATGTTGTTAAATCACTTTTGTGCAAAAACATCTTTATTTCATGAAATGTTTTGAGCTCTACACCAAATTTTCTTCCCTGGTCCAGTGGGCAATTTTGCACTATAACCCACTTAAATATTTCATTCTATCTTCCACCAAAATTATGGGATGATAGTAGTAGCATATGATTCAACTTTATGCAAAAACCCAGTGATGTCCTTTGAAAAATTTGAGTGAATCAACCTCTTTTGCATTCTGGTCCAACTTGATGGTTTGTACAGCAACCATATTTTTGCTTGCTCTTTTGCCCTTAATTCTTTCTCCTTCTCATAGACCACCCTACAAAACCCCTAAGTCCAGGAGCATGCAACCATTGGAATAATTTTTGGTTCATGAGATGATACCATTTACCTCCTGCCCAGAATTGAAGTTTTGCAAAACTTGCACTAACAAGTTTGTGCTTTTTACAAACTAACCTCCCCACCCTCTTGTGCATCCAAAGATACCTCAATTTGGAAAAATTGGCCACACCAAGAAATGCCTAGGTGCCTGTGGCATTTTGTCAAACACCCTGAGAGCATGGACAGAATTGGCATGAGTTTTTATTTGCATTATAAACTTGAACACCGGACCTAACCACCATGTCCATTTACCTTCTTGATAACTCTAACCTAGCCCTGTTTCTTGCCAGCCTTACCCGTGACCTCTAGCATGCACTGGCAATTCGTCGAACACATCCCGGGCGTGCTCTAGGCGTGCCCAGAGCGTGCGTTTTGCACGCCCGTGCACCCGAGCCGCCGCGTCGCGCCCACTTCGCGCCACCAACCCCTGCTCGCCCGTAGAGCCGCCCCCGACCTCATCCACTCGCAGGAAACGCCCAAGCTCTTCCCTGGAGCCGCACAAGGCCGCCGTCAGGTCGGCCACGGCGGCTAGCGGCCGACCACAGTGGCTCCTGCCCTGGTCGGCGCCGCCCGAGCCACCCCGGCTCGCCACCTGCCCCTGGGAGCCGCGCAAGCTTATCCCCTCGCTCGTCAGCAAGCTCTCATCGCCGCCACGTCGCCCTGACCACTACAGAGAGGTGGTTCACCGGCGACCTTATCCTCGACCGCGGAACCGCCATGGATGCACTATAAATAGTACCCCCGAGCTCGTCCAGGCCTCACACAGCCTCTCTCACTCCCTCACCGACCCACCCGTAGCAGTAGGAAGACCAGGGGGTCGTCTTCTTCCTCTCCGGCAACTCCTGCCGCCGCCACTGCCCCGGCCATTCCGGCGCCACCAGGGCCTCCCCCTCTCCACTCTCTTCACCTGGAGCTTCCTCTCCCTCTCGTGAGTCCAACCCCCTACTCAATTTTGCTCGGGACTCGCCGCAGGCGAAAACTCACTTTGCCCGACGGCCACCACCCGTAGCGGAGCTCGCCGCCGGCAGCTCCGACCACCCCAGGGACCGTGACGACCACCAGAGGGACCGCCTCGACACCCTGAGCCTGCGGGTGGCCTCCGTTTCTCGAGAGGTGCCGCCATTCGCAGGCGAGCGTCTCCGGAGCCCCGCCTCCCGCTCGGGCAAAGGAAGAAGAGGGAAAGGGGCCTGGTCAAACCTGACCAGTGGGCCCCCTGGACGCACTGTCAGTGACCCCCGCACCAGTCCATGTGTTTAAGTGAAAGCGTAAACCACCCCATTACGTTTCCTCCGCTCCGAAAACGTATTCCTATCTGAAGCGTTTTCTTTTATATCTTTATTTAAAAACAGATTTTGACCAAATCTTTGATTGGCTATAACTTTTTAAATATAACTCCAAATGAATTGTTTCTTTTTCCTACATCTCTCAAATTCTGTCTAGTTTATTTTAAGATTTATTTGAAAAAAATTCAAACAACTTTTTTGTGCTGTTTTGAAATTGTGTGTTAATTCCAATATTTTCAAAATAGGATTTTTGGAAGAGAAGAAAACTTTCAAAAAGTTTTGGAGAGCACCCCACCTCTCCACAACTTAAAGGCAAGCATTCTGAACCCTGGCGTAATATTTTGGGGACTGTTTGATGCGGTTAAATACCACCTCGAGATGGAGCATTAATTATTTTTATAACGACATGATCATACGCATTGAGTGCATAACGAAAATACTTGCTGTTGGAAATGGATATGCTTATGAGAGCAATCACCCTCATATGCCTCTCATGCATACCGGGAAGGACCCGGGAAAGTCTCTGTCTTGTGTAGACACGAGCTTGTCCCTCGTCGAGATGGTTATGACCAGTAGGGTAGGGGGAGGTATGATGAGTGGTGGTTGTGTCTGATGGCTGTGAAATATAATTCTTGAGCTAACCATGCAGGAAATACTTAAGCCTCCTGAGTCGGCCGTAGATCGTGTCTTGTGCCAGTAACCCCCCATATTTGTTTCGTGCTGCCACTTGTCCCTGCCGTAGGTAGGGTACGGTTCAGTAAGTTGTCAACCCCTGTCCTAGCACACACCATACAGAGAGGCCATGGTGGAAGATACGGGTTGTAGCTGGTAGGCATGCCACCTGGTCCGGGGGCATGGGTGTTTTCGGTTGTAGCCGAAGGGGGTAGCTCTCCCAGTTTGCGCGCGGTATAAATTTTGTGATCCCATGCTAGTCGAGGTTGTAGCCTCCCCACTTAGAGTTTTGCTTAACAGGTGTCAAGGGTGATTCCAGACACTGGTGAGTTAGGCTGGTGTGTGCGGTCAGGTGTGTTTTCAATCAAAAGACCGTGGACGGAATTAGTCCCGATGGACTAAAGGAGTCCGTTGCTAGTGGGTAAAGAGTACACCCTCTGCAGAGATATTAAACCTATTCGAATAGCCGTGTCCATGGTTAAGGACTACAGTCTGGGATGGGTCAAGTGTTGGTCTTAGTGTCGATCTTCGGAGGTGAAACAGTTAAACCAGAACATATGGATTTTTACTTGTGATATATGATTGTTATGATTTTTATTGTTGTGGACTAACCAAGTATATTGTTTGAAGTAATGAATATCCCTGGGACGGTTCTACCTCCCAAATATTCACGGTGATTATTTATTTAATTTATAAGCCCTTTATGTGGTGTTGCTAAGACGCCCGACTATGGCATGCTTGTTAATTATTCATCTTATAAGCCCTTTATGTGGTGTCACTTAGACGCCCGACTATGGCATGCTTGTTATTTTATTCACTTTATAAGCCCTTTATGTGGTGTCGCTCAGACGCCCGACTGTGGCATGCTTGTTATTTATTTACTTTATAAGCCTTTATGTGGTATCGCTGAGACGCCTGACTGAGGCATGCTCACTTTTACTATCCTTTCGAGACGTCGCATCAGACATCCGATCGGTGCACTTCATTACTATTCTATTATTGCCTATACATGTTGCATATAAATAACCTGCTTGCATACATCAGGGATCCGTTTTCATGACTGACGTTGTGATTGTAGAGTGTTTTCAGAGCATGATTATCGGTTGCTATATTATACCCATGTTCATAATGTTTGCGAGTACATTCAAAAGTACTCACTGGCTTGTCCCTGGCTATTGTCTTGGCCAAATTGCTTGCTTGGAGAGGAGCCTTGCGATGACAGTCTCGGAACCTAAGCAACGGTGATAGCAGCCTCGTGAAGATAGGAGTTAACCTGGTCAGCTGTTCCTGTGGGAAATGGAGTCCCATAGACCATGGTGAACCACAAACCGCTTCCGCCATCAACCCCTAGAAACCTTTTGTTGTACTCACAGGAAAGAGTGGTCTTGTACTACATATTATGTACTTTTGCTTGGAATTTCTGTATCAAGTTGGTGCCTCATCAGCTAATAGTAACCCTGGGGCTGGTGAGCACAAGGGCCATTTTCTGGAAATTATATCCCGAAAATCCGGTCCTGACACTTCCTCTGTCACAGAGGAAGACAACAAGAATCTAAGAGAGGCTAGGTATTTGACCCTCAAAATCTCGCATAGGCTGCCTGCTCGAGGGCAGGTCATTCCCACTCCCGAACCTGGCGAGAGTGTTGTATTTATCTCTCACTTCCTCCGAGGGCTAGGCCTCTCTCTGGATCCCTTTTCTAGGGGGCTCATGTTCTATTATGGGCTAGATTTCCATGACCTGGCCCCGGATTCCCTCCTTCACATCTCGTCGTTCATCGTCGTGTGTGAGGCCTTCCTCCGCATTAGCCCACACTTCGGCCTGTGGCTCAAGACTTTCAATGTGAAGCCGAAGATGATCGAGGGGCGACACGCAGAGTGCGGAGGTGTCGTGATAAGCAAAAGTGCTGATGTTCCGTGGCCAGAGGGTTCCTTCCCAGAGGTGTCCGGTTCATGGCAACGGGAGTGGTTTTATGTTACAGCTCCCCGAAGTGCCAAGTGGGTAGCCGCCCCTGCCTTTCGCTCGGGCCCCCCACCACAACAAATGTCATGGATCAACAAGGGGCTGAACTGGGGGCCAGTAAATGATGTGCCGATATTGCAAAGTTGCATCCGAGATCTCCTCGAGAGAGATGTCAGCTTGGTCATGGTAATGCAAGTCATGCTAGTTTGTCGAGTCCCGCCTTGCAAACGTCGACCCCTTCGTATGTGGGAATTCAACCCGGAAGGACCGCGAACTATTCAGCACTTCCTCGGCAAGATGCTCGAAGAGATGTACAAATTGTTCTTCGGACCACAAATAAAGTGTCCGGACACCACGGAGGATGCGGGTCTGAGCTGTAATCGCCCAGATACCCAGGTAAGTAATCCCGTGGCCGAAAATGCTTTCTTTTTATTTATCATAACATTATTCTAAAAAGTCACTCCTTGACCAGGACTGGGTAACAAAGGCGAAGATGATCAAGTGTTTGGCCCCCCTTCTCGAAGGCTCAGCAAATCCAGTACTAGCCAGAATGCTCGAGCTGGCACCTTATCAAGCGCCCTCAGGGGAAGACAAAGGGGGGAATAAAGAGGCTGAAAGTAGGCCTCACTCATTATTCATCCAAACCGGGGGAATTAGCGCCTCCGTGAAGGAGGATAAACAGGGAGAAGAATCTAAAATTCCCTCTCCCCAAGGAAGGAACAGGACCACCTATGAAGACCCGAAAATAAAGGTTTCCAAACGAGGGAAGAAATCTTCACCAGAGGGTCCTGCCTCGGAGGGTACTCTTGCAGCACAGTGTCCACAAGGGGATCAGCCCCCTACCGAGCTGTAAGTAAACAAAAAGTACTTAATAGTAAAAATATCCTACATTACTTCTGAAGACAATAACCGAAGCATATGTCTTGTAATTCGGGTCGTAGCCCTTCTCGACAGAGTTCGTCTTTGGGGGATCTTCTTCCGAAGATGATGGAGAGCAAAACACCTCCCCCTGCCACCCCGCCTCATGAGGCGGGCGACCCTGAAGTGTCGTCGCGGAGGGTTTCTCCTGATCCACCAAGGCCAGAGGGTAATCCTTTTGCCACCCAAAGTCCTCAGTATTCGGCTCCTAAAGAGAGCAACAGACAGAGTCCGGAACCGTCCGGTGTGCGATCAGACACACTAAAGAATCTTCTGGAGCAAGCGACCATCTCAGAAGCGCACCGTGCGCTAATGGGTATGGTGATTGAGAGGATTTCATCTGCGGAAAGCGGGTTGCATGAAGCTTTTATGAGTCTGCTGAAAGGCTTTGAGGTACGTGAAATAGTGTATGTTTTTTACAGTACCGCACATGTTAGGTGTGCCCTATGCAGATAGTAGCCCCTAAGACTCTGGTTGCCGTCGAGAACGGCGGCAAACAGAGGATCATAGTCCCAGGTAATAATCAGGCTGCCTTCGTGTGCAGGTGGCTGAAGATCCAATGGCTAGCCGGACTGATGAGTTTGCCGAGCTGAAGCGGCAATTTGATGCGGCAGATGCCGACATCGTGCTTGTCAACAAGCAGCTCGACGAGGCACAGGGTATGTGATTTCTCCGGTAATCAACACATAGGAAGAGGAGCATGATGCCAGTATCTTTAATATGTTGTGACTGCAGATGGAGTTGCCGCCGTGGAGACCCTTCGGGCGGAACTTGCCCGAGCCAAGGAACAAGCCAGGAATAGTGATGCGGCCGCTCTAAAGGCGGTCGAAGAACTGCGGGCCAAACAGGCTGCGCATTGCCAAAGCAAGGAAAGAATAGCCAAGATGTCCGTTGAGTTGAAAGATGCCGCTGACCGTTACCAGCTTCTTAAAAAAGAAAGCCGAGCTAAGGTGACGGACCTGGAGAAGGCCATTGTAGCAACCAAGGAAGCCCGCTCCAAAATCAGAGCGGCGAAGGAGGATCTGCGTCAAGCTGGGGATATCGCGGTTCGGAAGCCCTTCTTGTTGCGGACTAAGTTAGAAGATCCGAAGTATGCCCCTCTTGATCAACTATGGTGTTCTGCAGACGCATACGTGGATTTGGCAGCAAGTGCTGCTGATGCGGCTGAGTACTTCAAGGATCAAAAAGATCGTGAAGTGGTAAAGCTGTTCTGGTCACAGTTCCATGCTCCAGTGCGTCCACTGCTGTTGAATGAGCGAATGGCCGAGTGGGCCGAGCTCCATAGGTTGCCGGACTTGCCATGAGGTCTGTTGTGGATCATCTGTGGCCGGAAGGGCCAAGGCCAAATAGTTACTTTAGTTTAGTGCAACAATTCCTTGGTGCTGTGCCGCACATCGACGCTATGAAGAGGTCGGCGTGCATAGAGGGTGCGCGAATGGCACTTGCCCGTGTCAAGAAATACTGGAAAGAGATGGAGGCCACCACTATTGCAACACAGGGTTCGGCCGTGGGCCGAGTAGCTACCGAGCACTACTTTGAAGAAGTCCTTGAAGGCGCTCGTTCGATAGAGGCTCAGTGCTCAAAGAATATTATGTTCTAGTGACATGTATTCCCATTGTAAAAACAATGTTTTATTGAATTATAAAGGTTGTGTTTATACTTTTGCCTGAAAGTGTTATGATGCCTCCTGTGCGTCCGTTTATGTATATATGTATATAACCTGAAAGTTTGCAGTCGTCGGTTTCAGCCCCCACGCATATAATGCGGGGGTGTTCGCAGGAAACGCGTATTCACACTTGATCCAATGTATTGGTCCATTAAGGAGGTGGTAGCGCAGCGAATGAGGCAATCGGACTATATTGCTTTAACACTTTCACTTAGCCACAGGAGTTTGACGGTGGGACTACTATATAGCCCCTAGTACTTCCGCGCTCGTCCGAATACGGGGCGCGTACATACATGACCAGGAAACGGCCCTTCGTTAATGCTGAGGAATCCCGAAGATTCCGCTAAGTCATCGAGTGGTTGACCAGTCTCGCGCTTTATCATGATAGTCAGTTTTCGGCTTTCTCTACTGAAGTGCTCATCCGGATGAACCAGGGCACAATCGTAGTAGTTCGCCCGGTGCCGCCTTAGCCGATAGAGCGGAATGTAAGGTAGCAAAACACGGGAGCCGGGCAAACCCAACATTTGACCAAAGACATGATTCAGAGCTGATGCATATAAGGCCAAACTCGCGACGCTGAACACTCCCTAAGGTATTCGGTCTTTAGAACATATGTCGGGCTGAATAATGCCCTTAATAATAAACCCCGAGTGTCCAGGTACGTGCAATATCCTGACGTGGCCACATGCTAATAACGTCAGCATCCTTCTCGGTTGTATTGAGTATCTGGAGGATGTGAACAACAAGAGATAGTAAAAAAGGTTTACGGAGGGTCTTAATCTGAAAAGAAACCATTGAGCGGGTCCCTGCTGCACGTCTGCGCCTGTGTCTCCGTTGTGCCGTTTCCTGGACGGGTCTAGCACGATTGTCATCTGTAAAAGAGAAGAACTCATGTGAAAGTTGTCGTGCCAGAAAATTGGTTAATATCAATAAGCCACTAAATTAAAGATAAGTCAAGTTGAGCCGAACTAGCCCTGATTACACGCGGGAAGCCCCTGGTACCGTCTGTGAGGGTTTAACCATCAAACCAATCTCATGTATATGTAGTGATGCGCCGGACTCGTCTAATCGTGTCCGTGGTCTTGACGACCTGCCGTTTATTCTGGTTGGTGAGGGCGTCTAGTGCTCGGTTTATAAAGCCGCTACGTGTTCTTCCACGCGTGGAGAACGCTCAATATTTCCACTAACTGTGATGGTGCCATGTGGACCGGGCATCTTAAGCTTGAGAGAAGCGTAATGCGGTACTGCATTAAAACGAGCAAAAGCCGCTCTTCCGAGTAGTGCTTGATAGCCACTTCGGAATGGAGTGATGTGGAAAGTTAACTTTTTGCTTTGGAAGTTGTCGGAAGAACCGAATACAACCTCTAGTAATAGAGAGCCCATGCAGCGGGCCTCTGGGCCTGGTATTACTCCCTTGAAGGTAGTATTACTGCAGCTGATTTTTGTCGCGTCTATCCCCATTTTGCGGACTGTGTCCTGATATATCAGATTTAGACCACTGCCGCCATCCATAAGGACTCGTGTGAGATGGTATTCGTTTATTATTGGGTCTAACACCAAGGCAGCCAATCCTTCATGACGGATGCTTGTCGGGTGATCCTTGTGATCCAAAGTGATCGGGCAGGCCAACCAGGGTGTGAACTTGGGGGTGACGAGCTCTACGGCGCGTATGTCTCAGAGTGCATGTTTGCTTCTCCTCTTCATCACATGGACCATGTTTACTGTTTTAACCTCTGGTGGGAATTTTTTCTGTCCTCCAGTGCTTTGCTGGCGAGGTTCGTCTTCGTCTTCGCTTGGTGTCTCCCTCCCCCTTGTGTTCGGCGTTTAGCTTACCGGCCTACTTGAAGACCCAACATTCTCTATGGGTGTGATTAGCAGGTTTATCGGGGGTGCCATGAATCTGACATAGTTTGTCTAGAATCTTGTTTAGGCTAGACGGTCCATCTCTGCTGCCTTTGAAAGGCTTTTTCCACTGACCTGCTCGAGAGCCCTAGAATCCGGCGTTTACCGCCGTATTATCTGGGCTATCTTCTTTATTGCGACGCTTGCTTTTACTGCGTCTGGTTTTCCATTGCCATCCCTGACTTTGGATGTGCTTGGGTCGCTGGTGCTACTACGGGCTAACCAGCTATCTTCGCCCGCGCAAAAGCGAGTCATGAGGCTTGTGAGGGCTGCCATTGTTCTTAGTTTTTCTTGGCCGAGGTGTCTGGCGAGCCATTCGTCTCGGACGCTGTGTTTGAAAGCTGCTAAGGCTTCGGCATCCGGACAGTCGACGATTTGGTTCTTCTTAGTGAGAAACATGTTCCAAAGCTTTCAGGCTGACTCTCCGGGCTGTTGAATTATATGACTTAAGTCATCTGCATCCGAAAGTCGGACATAGGTCCCTTGAAAATTAGCCCGAAAAGCATCCTCGAGCTCCTCCCAACTTCCAATTGAGTTTTCGAGGAGGCTTTTCAGCCAGTGCTGAGCTGGTCCTTTAAACTTGAGGGGCAAGTACTTGATGGCATGGAGATCGTCTTTGCAAGCCATATGGATATGGAGGATGAAGTCCTCAATCCAGACCCCAGGGTCTGTGGTCCCGTCGTACGCCTCTATGTTCACTAGTTTGAATCCTTCTGGGAATTCGTGGTCTAGCACCTCATCGGTGAAACATAGGGGGTGTGCGGCACCCCTGTATTTGGATGTATCATGGCGTTCAGACGGTTGTAGTATTCGGTTTTGATTTTGTGTCGGAGCGCGCTTCCTAGATCCATAGATGGATCTGGTCATACTGGATTTTTGGCGCAAGTCCTCACGTAGATCGTGTGTTGACTTATGTGCGACCTTGTTAGCCGCTCTATCACGGTCACAAGGTGGTTGATCTGGTCGGTTGGCCATTTTATTTTTTGGCTGTGTGGGCTCTAAGGCCTCATCATCGAATTCAGTAATAGCTTGCGCTTTGGATAGCTCTTTGTGTGGTAACTTCCACCATACTTTTCTTCGTTGTCGAGCACTTTGTTCCACCAACTGTTGAGTGTATTTTGTGCGGCCTTAAGCCTTTGCTTCTGCTTCTTCAGACTCCTCGCTGTGGCAATAAGCCTTCTGCGAAGGTTCTCTTGCTTCAAATGCGTTTCTAGGATGATGTGTGCATCTTCGTCCAGACTGTTTTCCTCCCCAGAGGGGGTTTGATGAGGTTTATCCTCGGCGTCGCCGTGTTCGGACATCGGATCTGTACTATGTTCGCCGTTTGCAGTTTCATCGTGCTCTGCCGCTGGGTCGATGTGGTCGTCGTTTCCTCTAGAGTCGACTGGAGTGTTATTTTCTCTTGCGCCATTATCGTTGTTTTTGCCGAGGCAGGATTTTGAGCGGCGCCTACGCCGACACTTTGATTGCTTCTCGAGGGAGCTGTTCTTCGCTGCATCCTGCCGTTCTTCGTCATTATTTTCTTTGGGTGTATCCACCATGTATATGTCATGTGGTGGAGTGGTTGTCCAGCGCCATGTGGGTACTAGTTCCTTTTCCTCTCCTACGTCGTCGTCCATGCCATCGATGTCTTCGGAGTCGAAATCGAGCATGTAGGCTAGATCGTCGATAGTGGCTACTAAGTGGGTGGTGGGTGGGCAGCGAATTTCTTTGTCGTCCGCATCCCATTCTAGCCGGACATAGTTCTGCCAAGGTTCTCCTGACAAGGAGAGAGACCTTAATGAATTTAGCACATCACCGAAAGGCTAGTGCTGAAAGATATCCGCGGAGGTGAACTCCATGATCGGCACCCAATCGAATTCGATAGGCACGGATGCAGGCGGCTCGGAGTCCGTGGCCGGAGATGAATCCAGTGGTTCGGCAACACGGCTCTCGTAAGGGGTGAAGTCAGTATCTGACTCCATCGCCACTAAGAGTGCGGCCTCCATGGTAGGGTCTATCCCTCTGTCCTCAGATGGTGCAATTTGCTCCGGATTGAAGCCCGGAGTAGTTGCAGATGCGATCTCCCGAACACTGTCCGACGGCAGAGTTATGTCATACTCGTCATGATTGTGCGGCACACCTGACATGGGCTCGAATCCGTCGAAGATCAAGTCTCTGCGGATGTCGGCAATGTAGTTTAAGTTTCCGAACCTGACCTGATGGCCAGGGGCGTAGCTCTCGATCTGCTCCAGATGGCCAAGCAAATTGGCCCGCAGTGCGAAGCCGCCGAATACGAAGATCTGTCTGAGGAGGAAAACCTCACCCTGGACCGCGTCATTACCGATGATCGAAGGGGCCATCGAGCCTTACGGTGACGGCACAGTGGAACTCTCAATGAAAGCACCAATGTCGGTGTCAAAACCGGCGGATCTCGGGTAGGGGTCCCGAACTGTGCGTCTAAGGCGGATGGTAACAGGAGGCAGGGGACACGATGTTTACCCAGGTTCGGGCCCTCTTGATGGAGGTAATACCCTACGTCCTGCTTGATTGATCTTGATGATATGCGTATTACAAGAGTTGATCTACCATGAGATCGTAGAGGCTAAGCCCTAGAAGCTAGCCTATGGTATGATTGTTGTTGTCCTAAGGACTAAACCCTCCGGTTTATATAGACACCGGAGGGGGCTAGGGTTACACAAAGACGGTTACAAGGGAGGAGATCTAATATCCGTATTGCCAAGCTTGCCTTCCACGCCAAGGAGAGTCCCATCCGGGCACGGGACAAAGTCTTCAATCTTGTATCTTCATAGTCCAACAGTCCGGCCAAAGGATATAGTCTGGCTGTCTGGAGACCCCCTAATCTAGGACTCCCTCGGTCGTCCGGTGAGACGGAAGGCCGGTCGCCGTTGATGGTTACCATCAACACTTTGCTGGCAAATTGGTGGTCAAGCGCCGCCATGCCACTATTGAGCGATAGCACACAGTGCCCGAAGGCATGACGGACCTTAGGATCTCCGGCTCAGAGATCCGCGTTGACCGGCGATATGATAGTGCGCTTGAGTATAGGGAGTACAGGAGGGGGATTTGGGGGAACTGGAGTAGGAATCGAGATTCCAGAGGTGGGGGAGGGGCGGGAGATTGGGGATGAAAAGGTAGCATGAATTTCGAACACGTGCAAATATGCTATCGGTGTGCAAGTGCACGAAAACACCGGTGGCACCCACATGTTGGCCTAAGAGTCCCTATTCTTTATTTTTTTGAGAGCCCAACCTTTTTTTGAGGATCTTTTAAGAGTCCGGCCTGAGAGTCATAATTGACCTATTTGGCATTGTGTTACTACTCGGCCCATATTCAACGACACCTCACTGGCCCAAACAAGTGTACATCATCGAAAATATACTAAGCTCAAATTATAACGTGAAAACGGAGATACACTCTGAACCCTGGAGAATGGTGATGCCCTCATTTAGCCCACCAGCAGTTCAAGATAATAAACAGTTCGAAACAACGATATATACAACATTGAAACACTGACTAGTGACTACTACTGACATAAACAACAAGAGATGATAGTTCATAAGAAGTCTTGCTACACCACCAAAACGCACCCATCTGCAGCACTCGGACTCTCGTGATCTAGACAATAATGACATTCTAAATAGAGGCAACTATTACATAGTAAGAGTGACATAGACGAGGATGACCAAATGACAAGGAATATGCATAACAAAAGAGAGAACTACCCATCCAGAACAAGCATCAAAGACAACAAGTCATTCGAAGAGGGGTGATCCAACACCATCATAATTTGTAGCCCCGGTTCAGCCACCAGTGATCCGGAGACACTAGTACTCCACCCTTTGGATGCAACAGCCCAATTACCTATCAACCTGAAGGCTTGAACCACATCACTGCCCGTCGGACTCGACACATCCAAGGATCAAAGTTAATCCAGATGTCTTTGTCATTCTCACCTTCTTTTGGCTACAGGCTGTATCATTGACAATCAGGGGAGTTTGCTCCGGAACTCCTAGGGCTTGCCGTGTAGACACAGTTTTCCATAGAAAACAGAGCCTCTCTGCCATCAAGGTCCTTGCCAACGGTGATCTCCTAGTTAATCGGATAATTTAGTCCAAGAAACAGAGAGTGTGAACCAAGGTTGTTTACCCGCCTCCAACTCAAAAATCCTGAAGGCCCCAACAAGCTGGTATCCTGCTCATAGACGTAACATCCACTGTCTGGATACTCATGTATTTCACGGTGCTTGCATACAGTGGGTTTTTTGCAATATAGCTTTTCCAGCTCATGTGTCTGAATGATCATCGGTCTTTTGTCGTCGTCTGATCGAGCGAGGAACCAGTTGTGCTTCCCTGTTTTTGGCAAAGGTGGTGTGATTACAAAGGGCAGTAACTGTAGGGACACTTCAACATATCAAAAAGGACAGACATTCTTAATGTAAGATCAGCATTGTTTAGAGTATGAGTAGGATAATGCAAGAAATAGCATTGATATGTCCCTGTTGGAACTGAGAGGAAAATACAGGGGAATGTATACTGGGTTCGAAAATATAGAATTGCCATGCATGGTTATAATCATGTTATCTCACAATCGATTCTTCACAGGAAACTACCATGTCATGCATGTTATGTAATCATGTTCTGTCCTCACAAACAAATTCTTCCACGAAACTAACAGACCATGCATTGTTATATACTCATGTTCTGTGGGCAAATTTTTTGTTAGCATATTATTCTAGCCATTGATTGCTGAAGGGTGAACATAGGTATGTACACATGGTAAGCATTACAGGATTTCACTACTTCCAAATATAGAGTTCTCCATATGCACATTTACTTCCCTAATGTATGGTTAGATGAAACCAATAGTGTGATGCATGTTTCTACATCATGAAAATGAGGAAACTGACATGGCCATTGATACACACTCATATTGAGTAGTATATAGATTACTATAAAATAAGGAGAATATCAAAATCTTCCTAACCGTTTGATTATTCAGGGGTACGAATTGGCTATAATGACATGGTCACAATCGCATGAATTAACTCATTCCAAATATAGCTTATTTACGGCGTCTCTAATACATTGCCATAGTTCTACTCAAATTTTGCTCAAACAGGGATATGTCAATCATCACAAAAAGTTCAAACAGTGTCATGGCGTCATCATTAACATCAGACGGAAACAACTTACAGGCGCCGTCCCAACAATACATGGTGCCATCTGCTTTGTCGATCACGTAGATGATGCCATTGTGTTCAATAGCATCACAGAAGTGTGTATCAGCTTTGAAGTCGATCCACTGCGAGCTGAGTTGTCTCCAGCTAAAGAAGGCACCGGCGGAAAGATAGGCGAGTCCCTTGTCAAAAAACTTGGCTTGAAGTCTGGGTAATCTGCATGTCGTGTGGGCACTTGGCAGATTACAATCTTCTGCAAAACAAGGTGCGTCCAACTGACGACATAATCTAGATGACTTGGACCGCGATGGTAAAACTCTATATCATCCAACGGAGGAAGGATAATCTCATGGGAGGTCTAGAAGTTCACGAGCACCAACTTTTTCCCGTGTTCTCTGACGGCGGCCATCCAGTGGGAGTTCATGCCGACCCAGTACATACCTGCAAGAAGTTTCGGGCAATCGTGATCGGATCGAAGTCGAGGGAAATGATGTACGGTGACCCACTACATACCTGCAAAGAAGTTTCAGCTAATGGAGGTCAGATTGAAGTCGAAGGGCATCACGTATGCCTCCGTATCATGGTGAGCAAATCTCGCAAGACCAGATAGCAGCAAGCAGACTGTCTTGAACATCTTAGGCCTCGCTCCGACGATGGCCGTGTGCATGTCCCTCGAGCATGCAGCCAGCCGCAGGGCGCTCAACAAAGCGGAACGGTGGAAAGGTGCATGGCAATATATCTCGGAATGGATATGGAAATGCCATAATAGGTAGGTATGGTGGCTGTTTTGAGGAAGGTATATGGTGGGTTTATGGTACCGGCGAAAGTTGTGCGGTACTAGAGAGGCTAGCAATGGTGGAAGGGTGAGAGTGCGTATAATCCATGGACTCAACATTAGTCATAAAGAACTCACATACTTATTGCAAAAATCTGTTAGTTATCGAAACAAAGTACTACGCGCATGCTCCTAGGGGGATAGATTGGTAGGAAAAGACCATCGCTCGTCCCCGAGCGCCGCTCATAAGGAAGACAATCAATAAATAAATCATGCTTCGACTTCATCACATAACGGTTCACCATACATGCATGCTACGAGAATCACAAACTTTAACACAAGTATATCTCAAATTAACAACTACTCACTAGCATGAATCTAATATTGCCATCTCCATATCTCAAAACAATCATCAAGTATCAAACTTCTCATAGTATTCAATGCACTTTATATGAATGTTTTTATTATATCCCTCTTGGATACCCATCATATTAGGACTTGTTTCATAACCAAAGCAAACTACCATGCTGTTCTAAAGACTCTCAAAATGATATAAGTGAAGCATGAGAGTTCATTAATTCTTATAAAATAAAACCACCACCGTGCTCTAAAAAGATATAAGTGAAGCACTAGAGCAACAACAAACTACTCCGAAAGATATAAGTGAAGATCAATGAGTAGTCGAATAATTATGAAACTATATGAAGACTCTCTAACATTTAATAATTTTAGATCTTGGTATTTTATTAAAACAGCAAGCAAAAAAAATGACGCTCCAAGAAAAACACATATCATGTGGTGAATAAAAATATAGCTCCAAGTAAAGTTACCGATGAACGAAGACAAAAGAGGGGATGCCTTCCAGGGCATCCCCAAGCTTATGCTCTTGGTTGTCCTTGAATAGTACCTTGGGGTGCCTTGGGCATCCCCAAGCTTAGGCTCTTGCCACTCCTTGTTCCATAATCCATCAAAACTTAACCCAAAACTTGAAAACTTCACAACACAAAACTTAACAGAAAACTCGTAAGCTCCGTTAGTATAAGAAAATAAATCACCACTTAGGTACTGTTGTGAACTCATTCTAAATTCATATTGGTGAAATATCTACTGTATTCCAACTTCTCTATGGTTTATAAACTATTTTACTAGCCATAGATTCATCAAAATAAGCAAACAACACACGAAAAACAGAATCTGTCAAAAACAGAACAGTCTGTAGTAATCTGTAGCTACCGCAAACTTCTGGAACCCCACAAATTCTACAATAAATTTCTGGACGTGAGGAATTTATCTATTAATCATCTGCAAAAATAATTAACTAAATAGCACTCTTCAATAAAAAATGGAAGCAAATCTCGTGAGCGCTAAAGTTTCTGTTTTTTACAGCATGATTAAAAAGACTTTCCCCAAGTCTTCCCAACGGTTCTACTTGGCCCAAACACTAATTAAAATCTTAAAACCACATCTAAACAGAAGCTAGATGAATTATTTATTACTAAACAGGAACAAAAACAAGTAATAAAAATAAAGTTGGGTTGCCTCCCAACAAGCGCTATCGTTTAACGCCCCTAGCTAGGCATGATGATTTCAATGATGCTCACATAAAAGATAAGAATTGTAACATAAAGAGGGAATCATGAAGAATATGACTAGCACATTTAAGCCTAACCCACTTCCTATGCATAGGAATTTTGTGAGCAAACAACTTATGGGAACAAGAATCAACTTGCATAGGAAGGTAAAACAAGCATAACTTCAAAATTTTAAGCACATAGAGAGGAAACTTGATATTATTGCAATTCCTACAAGCATATATTCCTCCCTCATTATAATTTTCAGGCATCATGAATGAATTCAACAATATAACCATCACCTAAAGCATTATTTTCATGATCTACAAGCATATAAATTTTATTACTCTCCACATAAGCAAAATTCTTCTCATGAATAATAGTGGGAGCAAACTCAACAAAATAATTATCATGTGAGGCATAATCCAATTGAAAACTAGAATCATGATGACAAGTTTCATGGATATCATTATTCTTTATAGCATATAAGTCATCCCAATAATCATCATAGATAGCAATTTTGTTCTCATAATCAATTGGAACCTCTTCCGGAATAGTGGATTCATCACAAAATAAAGTCATGACCTCTCCTGCAACCATGCTCATCACTCAAATATTTAGTGCCAAACATTCTAATGCATTCTTCTTCTAGAACTTGAGCACAATTATTGGAATCCTTATTCTCACGAAAGACATTAAAAAGATGAAGCATATGAGGCATCCATAATTCCGTTTTTGTTGTTGTTTTCTTTTATAAACTAAACTAGTGATAAAACAAGAAAATGAAGACTCGATTGCAAGATCTAAAGATATACCTTCAAGCACTCACCTCCCCGGCAACGGCGCCAGAAAAGAGCTTGATGTCTACTACACAACCTTCTTATTGTAGACGTTGTTGGGCCTCCAAGTGCAGAGGTTTGTAGGACAGTAGCAAATTTCCCTCAAGTGGATGACCTAAGGTTAATCAATCTGTAGGAGGCGTAGGATGAAGATGATCTCTCTCAAGCAACCCTGCAACCAAATAACAAAGAGTCTCTTGTGTCCCCAACACACCCAATACAATGGTATTGTATAGGTGCACTAGTTCGGCGAAGAGATGGTGATACAAGTAGTATATGGATGGTAGATAAAGGTTTTTGTAATCTGAAAATATAAAAACAGCAAGGTAACTAATGTTAAAAGTGAGCGTAAAAGGTATTGTAATGCGTTGAAACAAGGCCTAGGGTTCATACTTTCACTAGTGCAAGTCCTCTCAACAATAATAACATAATTGGATCATATAACTATCCCTCAACATGCAACAAAGAGTCACTCCAAAGTCACTAATAGCGGAGAACAAATGAAGAGATTATGGTAGGGTATGAAAACACCTCAAAGTTATTCTTTCCAATCAATCCGTTGGGCTATTCCTATAAGTGTCACAAACAGCCCTAGAGTTCGTACTATAATAACACCTTAAGACACAAATCAACCAAAACCCTAATGTCACCTAGATACTCCAATGTCACCTCAAGTATCCGTGGGTATGATTATACGATATGCATCACACAATCTTAGATTCATCTATTCAAACCAACACAAAGTACTTCAAAAAGTGCCCCAAAGCTCCTACCGGAGAGTCAAGACGAAAACGTGTGCCAACCCCTATGCATAGGTTCATGGGCGGAACCCGCAAGTTGATCACCAAAACATACATCAAGTGGATCACGTGATATCCCATTGTCACCACAGATAAGCACGGCAAGACATACATCAAGTGTTCTCAAATCCTTAAAGACTCAATCCGATAAGATAACTTCAAAGGGAAAACTCAATCCATTACAAGAGATTAGAGGGGGGGAAGAAACATCATAGGATCCAAATATAATAACAAAGCTCGCGATACATCAAGATTGTATCACCTCAAGAACACGAGAGAGAGAGAGGGAGAGAGAGAGAGAGAGAGAGATCAAACACATAGCTACTGGTACATACCCTCGGCCCCGAGGGAGAACTACTCCCTCCTCATCATGGACAGCATCGGGATGATGAATATGGCCATCGGAGAGGGAATCCCCCTCCGGCAGGGTGCCGGAATGGGTCTAGATTGGTTTTCGGTGACTACGGAGGCTTCTGGCGGCGGAACTCCCAATCTATTGTGCTCCCCGATAGTTTTGGTACATGGATGTATATAGGCGGAAGAAATACATCAGGGGAGCCATGAGGGGCCCACGAGGGTGGAGGGCGCGCCCCCTACCTCATGGCCTCCTCGTTGATCCCCTGACGCGCACTCCAAGTCTCCTGTATTGCTTTCTTTCCAAAAATAACTTTTCCGAAGGTTTCATTCTGTTTGGACTCTGTTTGATATTCCTTTTCTTCGAAACCCTAAAACAAGGAAAAAACATAAACTGGCACTGGGCTCTAGGTTAATAGGTTAGTCCCAAATATCATATAAAATAGCATATAAATGCATATAAAACATCCAAGGTTGATAATATAATAGCATGGAACAATCAAAAATTATAGATATGTTGGAGACGTGTCAATCCGCAGCAGCCAAATCAATGTAAAGCGTGCCTGGGCCAAGGTAAGTTACAGCCGCACGCCCGCGAGGGGCTCGCGAGCTTACAAAAGCACGCTTTAAGTCTGGTCCAAGGAATAAAACAATAGTCTGATTACATGAGGGGCTCCCCTCCCCAAAATTCTCTTATGCCCTGAGGGGTCGTGCACAAACTTTTGCATGCAGGTTCAAAACAAAGGAGTGCGGGTTAAGTCGAACATGTTGCTCGCCGCATCCTCTGGGTCGCCGTCAGCGTCCTCCGGGTCATCATCAGGCGCGTCGCCGGCACCACTGTCATTATTGCTGGCACCATCCACACCATCATCAACCACGCTGCCTTCATCCGCCGTTACCACCACAGCATCATCATCCGAAGAGAAAGCTCTAACCAGAGCATCCACATTATCATCCACCCAGCGCACCAGGTTGCCCCGAATAGCCCTGGGGATTAGGGCTATGGCGGCGTCGAAGTCGAAGTTGGGGTTGGTATTCTGAAGATGGCTGAAGACGCGGGAAAACGCTCGCCCGAGGAGGCCGCGGCTCTTTTCGTCAACTAGCTCACGAGCTCTCTTGGCCCGGTTCTCCAGGTGCGTCACGACGTCGGTGAAGAATCTAAGGTGGCCGGCGTAGTCTTCTGCATGAGGATGATGGGCGTATTCATCGCAGATAGCGCCCAGCACCCGGTTAGCCCTCACCCCGAGGTCATGGAGCATGGGGGCGTGTTCGCGTTACAACGTCCGTCAGTGGATCGCCTCCTCCCTGCTCTGTTGCGCAAGGGACTCGACGGCGGTAACTCGCTGCTGAGGTAGAATCAGTTCAACATGGGCGGAGGCCAGCTCAACCTGCACGGAGATCAAAGCACCTGCAGCGGCCTTCTTGCGCTGCTCCGCCTCAGTCAACCTCGACCTAAGGGCGGTGGTTCTGCCCTCAGCTTCGGCTGCCACAAGCATCAGCTTCAGGTCGTACCCCTTGGCAAGGTCAGCGCGAGCCTCCTCCGACCTGCGGTCCACTTCCTCTTAGATCCTGGCCTCACGTGTGCTGACGGCATCTTTCGCCTTTGCGACCTGACGCTCCCTCACCTCCAACCGCTCAAGCTCGAGGCTGCACTCTGTGGACTCCAGCATTAGCGCTTCCTCGTGCTTCAGGACCTCCTCCTCGTCAGCTGGCGCCCCTTCATCCATGCCAAGGCAGCTCTATGCGCCTCCGCCTTCTGCTCCAGGAGGGCATTCAAGGCATGAAGGTCTTGCTAGCGCCTCTCGGCAGCCTCGCAGCAGCGGTCTGCCTCCCTGGCCTCCTCCAAGGCTCGGGCGCTGGCCTCTCGCAAGGTTGCAAGGGATGCCTCGGCGTCCGCGTTAGCATGCTCACGTTGGAGGCGCCCGAGGTTGATGGCCACCTTCAATTGACGCCATTCATCCACCAACCGAAGACCTCGGTTTCCAGGCGAGCGTCCACATCCACAAGCTCTTCCCCGAGCCGGCTCAACGCAACCATAACTTGCTGGAAGAGCTCGTGATGGATGGCACCCCGCCTGCGCACAAGCTCGAATGTGCAACCGGGTCCGTCCTCCATGCCGGGAGTTGTCGAAGAGGTTCGAGGTGGCTCGCCTTCTCCCAACAGGGGGCTGGAGGCTGGTGCCTTTCCAGCCACCCTTCGGGCCCCGACGGGGGCCCGGAGGGGCGGAGGCTCGTTACCCGAAGGAGAGGCCAGGGCCAAGGCCACCCAGCTGTAATCAATAACCAGAGGAGGAGCCATCGGCACACCTTCTGCACCCCAACCAAGGCCGCGAAGAGCGAACGGCAAGAACGCGGGGTCAAGGTGCCGAGCCAGCGTGCTTTCCTCTCTGGCCAACCTCACACCAAGTGCTGCGGCTGGCTTGAGGTTCTCAAGGTCAGCAGAGGACTCGAGGCAGGAGGAGGTTGCTTCTCAGGAGACTTCGTCGCCTTGGCAGAAGGTACCCTCAGGAATCACGCCCAGGAGGAGAAGCGGCACCCTGTAAATTACAAAGATAAGGTACTCACTCATCAATAGCAATATACTTCCTCTGCTTCAATGGCCGGAAGGTGTCACCACTGCAGCATGGAGATCCCCTCCTTTTGCGGAGCGCCGCGAAGTTTGGGCGGAGCTGGCCGAGGCACAAGGCGCAGCTACCGAGGCCGGGCGCGGATGGTGCGACCCCTTAGGAGGCGACTTCAGGGGTGCCGGACCGCGTTGAGACCTCGGTACTCACCTCGTGGAGGTTCATTGAGGCCTCGGGGGCTCCGGCCTCAGGGGCATCGGACTGAGTCACGCCCCCAGGCCGTCCCCTCAGGACGGCCTTCTAGGGTCCCGGGGGCAGCACCTCAGGAGCCCCGAGTGGGGTCGATTCCTCAGCAGCAGCATCGCCATCGCCTAACAGCGACCTCCCCCTTGCGCCTGCTCCAGGGGAAGGCCCCACGCTCATGGCAGGAAGGGGTCCACGAAGACCGGGCTCTCTCGGGCCCCTTCAAGGCCAGCTAGGCGTGGTCCCCATTCGTCGAAAAGAGGCATCTGCTTCAGGAACTCCGCCTTGTTCGAGTAGCAGTACAAAAGACAACCCTCCTTTGGTAGGTTGGCTGGCATCGGGTCACCCATCAGGAGCTCGAGCACCATGCGCCGCGCCTCAGGAGGAAGAGCCGGAGCCGGAAGCCTCATGCGGTCCCCGTAGCCAGAAATGGTCCACATTGGCCGAGAGTGGTGCTGAAGCGGAGCGATGCGACACCGGATGAACTCCTTCACCACCATGGGTGTCGTCATGGCAAGGTCCTTCAACCTGGTGTGCTGGAGCCAAACATGGGCGAGCCGCCGACCGGTGAGCTTTGTGTGCCCCCAGCCGGAGCTCGGAGCAGCTGGAACCCGAGGGTGCAGTAGCAGGGGGCTGCGCACGCCAACGTCCACAAACACCCACCTCCTCCTGAAGCCTCCGACGACTGGCAAGAGATCTAAGTCAATCCCTGAGCCGGCCATCGCCGCGATAGCATGGAAGGATACACAACGAGAGCACTGAAGAGGGTCTGTCAGGTGCAGCGAGAAGAAGTGGCGAAGCAGAGCCACAGAAGGGGCAATGCCCACCATGGCCTCACAGACGAAGTCGAAGACGGCAAGGAGGATGATGGATTGGGGATCGAGATGCAGCGCGTTAATCTGGTAGTGCAAGAGCACTGCATTGAAGAAATTGGAGAAGGGGGGAATCAAGCCTACCCAGGAGGCATGGAGATGGATGGGGACCTGGGTGGCCATCATGTCTACTTCAGCGCAGGAGGTAGGCTAGGCCACCGTTTCCCCCACTCATTGAAATCGGAGGTGAGTGCCGGGTGCACCTTGCCCATCACCTCTTGGTTGAGCACCACCGACCGCTCGATGGCGGGCTCAAGGACCGGCGTCGCAGGGGCCGAGGTACGGGACTTCTTCCTTGCCTTATTCTTGCGGCTTGGTGCCATGGCGGCGGGGGGAGTTGGTGTCAGATTAAGCCGGGGAAAGAGCTCTGCAGCCTTTTGGGAGATGAGGGAGCGGCGGAAAGTGTTGCCTGTAGGGAGCTATGGAGACGACGGTAGTTGCCTAGCCAGGCGGAAATCGAGGTTGCGTGGGGAAGTGGAGGAGCCCACGTCATGTCAATCGCCACGCGTCAATCAAGGTCGCAGGTTGTGGGGGCCTGCGGCGCTCCGCACTTTCCCCTTGGCTTCGCCTTGATGCCAAATCCAAGCACGCCTTGGGCCCGGGGGCTACTGTCGGTGTCCTGGGAACGGGGGTCCCTAGACTTGCCTGCCTGCGGCCCACGATGTGGCTCCTCTAGTGGCCTGGTATGGCCCATCTTCACCAGCAAACACTCAGGACCCTCGCGAGGCGGACGACACAAGACCTCCTCAGGGGCAGCCTCGCTAGCTGGCTCGCGAGGAGCGGAGTGATCAAGGCAAGGGGCACCTCGCGAGGTTCCCATGACGTGAGCCATGATGACCAAGGCCAGGCGGGTGCCAGGAGGGCGCAGAGCACCAGTTGCCTCTTTGGTGCTAAGGGAGCAGGCGCAGGCAAGGAGTCCCTAGGCATCTGGCAAAGGTTTCCATATCGATGCAACAGGACCAAGGCCAGCAGGATGGCAGGACGGAGGTCACCCTGGAGCCCAGGACGGCGTCACCACCAGAGCCTTTGGAAGGCGAAGACCACCTTTTGTTAGGATAACTTGTACTAGTTGTCTATCTTCAAATTTGGCCGTTGTTGTATCCCCTCCCGCCTACATTTGGGAAGAGGACCAGGGCCTCTATAAATAGGACTAGCCACCACAGTAGGAGGGGGACGGATCTTGGATCGGATCCATTCCATCCTCACACACACAAGCTCACCGAGCCCAAGAACACCTCTCCTTGGGAGGTTGTTCTTCCCTTGTACTTGTTCATCCTCAGCCCAAGAGGCAATCCACCACACCACACTGGAGTAGGGTATTACACCACATCGGTGGCCCGAAACAGTATAAACCATGTGTCCTTTGTTCTTCGGGTTCGGCGAGTTAGGTTCTGAGATCGTTGCAAGAGCATGAGCTGGGGGGAAAGATCTTTGTGTGCACCCCAGTGTTCGAACCTCAAGGGTTTTGCCAGAACCCAAAATCCGACACCGACACCATCCCTATTCGGCATAGCAAATTTTGTGCTCGGAAAAAATCTTCAGAAGGGTGACGAGACGCTGGCATTAAGGTCGTCTGGATGGGAGAATTATCCCTTGACGTACGAGCATATAAAATATGCTGCCCTCGATGCCCGTGTGAGTTTCGAGATAGCTGCAAGGTCTAGAGAGCTTGTTGCGAAGCCATCTCCCACAGAATGCACCAGAAATAGGGCATTATGGATGGATGAACTATTTCCTCTATTGTAAAAAAATTATTCCCTCTCTGTGTATATTGATATAGATGGACTATTTCGATGGTGTGCATGTATTTCGAACAAGTAGTAGCGTGGGTCTGCTTGACTATAAGGAACTATTTATCCGCCTAGCTTTCTCTACTACTACTTCGAGTGATCGGTATGCAATGCATGTCTCCGTAGACATGGCAGCTTGTCCATGGAAGTTCAACTACGGCGACCATGACGTTTCATCCACTGCCACTCACGATTCCCACGACGCCGCTGCAACCCACGGTACCACGTCCCCCGAGGTGCGCCTCACCTCTCTCAGCCGCACCGCCACTCTGCCTTTGTGTGCATGACATGTGGGCCAACTGAAATGCAGCGAGCATCAAGTTTCTACCACAGCCACACGTGATTCCCACGATGCCGCTCAAACCCATGACACCACACGTCCCCCGACCCGTGGCTCGCCCCTCTCGGCCCCACTGTCGCTCTGCCTTCGGGAGCATTACATGTGGACCAGCCACCGATCGGGTCCACATGTTATTGACTCAAAGGCAGGTGTTGTAAGGCACTGAAGCTTAGACCCGAGGGCCTCGAGAGGTAAATGTAACTCCTGCGCCATGCCTTGTGGTGCTACCGCTGCACGAACTCATGGCAAACTTGAGATTTGTTTCCTTTTTTGAATATTTACTGTGAGGCAGAGCCCCACAACCCTTTATTGAAAATAACAACTGTACAAATAGAGGAAATTGCATGGACTAGATTACAGGAGTAACACTACCTATCTACCTACCTGAAATTAGGTGAGTGAATTAATCCAAGCAGACAACTTGGCCCTGCTTTCTACCCTTAGCCTATGACTTAGAAGGGAAAGGTCATGTACAAAATTACATTTCCAAGCACCAAAGGTTGCATTCTCTCCTTTGAAAGTTCTTCCATTCTTGAGGATCCATATATTCCAGGCTGTAGTGAGCATAACTTCCAAGAAGAAAGGATGCTTAAACCTGGATCTTGCATGCTGAATACATTGTTGAATATCAGGTCCCCTGGTCCAGTCAATGGAGAGATAACTCCAAACTATGTGGCTGAAGTTGCAGTTGAAAAACAAGTGAAACCTATCATCATAAACATATTCATTGCAAATACCACAGAGATTGTCATCCAAAGGAGATCTCCAATGCCTGCGTATCAACAAGTCCTTGGTGTTGAGTCTATCAAAGAATAACAACCAACCAAAAACTTTGATCTTCATGGTGCATCAGCTATCCCACAACCATTTGCATGGTAGAATTGTGGGCAAGTGGGGGTGCATGAGTGTGTAAAAACTCTTGGCAGTGTAACAACCAGATTTTCCAAGCCAGATACAAACATCTGGTAAGGTAAGGTCTCTGTTTAAATCCAGGATCCAAGCCTCGAGAACTTGCAACTCCAATGCAGCCTCATGTGACAATGGCAGGAAAAACATTGAGTAGATATCTTGAGAAGTGAGGAATTCATGCACAGAGACTTTATCATTGTTAACAAAGGAAAAAAGCCTGGGTAGTCACCAACACAAAGGTCTGGAAGAGCCACCAATGAGCCAAGCATTAGTCCAAAAAAGGGCAGAGTCTCCCATATTGATGTGCACTAAGGCAATGGCAGTGTATGCATCAGAAAGCTTGAGAATATCACTCCACCAAAAGGATCCAACTGGAGT
The DNA here is from genome assembly GCF_002162155.2 of Triticum dicoccoides. Classification (NCBI taxonomy): domain Eukaryota; kingdom Viridiplantae; phylum Streptophyta; class Magnoliopsida; order Poales; family Poaceae; genus Triticum; species Triticum dicoccoides. Next base: position 570,837,018 of record NC_041380.1, read on the forward strand.
TGTAGCATGTGGGAGTCCATCAGCATAGTAGATATTCCAGATCAGGGTCACCCAGGGGATATCAGCCTTATTAAAATTTTTATGGAGATGCTTGAGAAGGAGGCCCTTGTTTTGAATGTGCAAGTTGATCACCCCAAGTCCTCCTTTGTCTTTTGTCCTACAAACCAAGTCCCAAGCAGCCAGGGATTACTTTGGGGCATCACTGCTTCCTCTCCATAGGCACTGCCTAAAGATTCTGTCCAGCTGCTTAATAATGCCAGGAGGTAGTTGCAGACTACAGAGGAAGTAGATTGGCATAGATGTCAAAACAGAAGTTAACAGATGCACCCGAGAGCCCTGATTTAACATGCAGGAACTAGCAGTCAATCTCCTTTCCAAAGCATCAACTAAGGGCATGAAATCCACAATTCTTGGCCTGGTAGTTCCAAGTGGCAATCCCAGATAGGTGAATGGAAGTTGTCCAATTTTACAGCCCAGCACAGCAGCTAACCTGGTGGCCTCCTCCTCCTCTATGTTCAAGGGAATCATGGAGGACTTTGCAAAATTGACCTTAAGCCCAGTGGATTGTTGAAATGTCAGCAACGTGTTTATAAGGGCTACCAATTCCTCCTCTCTTGGGAGAACATTTGGTTAACCACTGACTGCAAAAGGTGTGCAACAATGACAAAGAGGAGGGGTGAGAGAGGATCACCCTATCTGACTCCACATTTACGCTTGAACTGTTTACCAGGTATGCCGTTGAGCAAAATAGAAGAGGACCCTGATGAAAGGATATATTTAACCCAGCCAATCCATTTATCATCAAAACCCTTAAGGCCTTGGCAAAGTCCAGCTTCAGAACGATGATAGGTCTCTTCGACTGTTTGCATTGATGTATATATTCAAAAGCCCGAGCTAAACAGTCATGGATTGATCTGCTCTTTAGAAACCCATATTGATTTTTATGAATACAATTCAAGATCACTTTTTGCAACCTGTTGGCTAACAACTTGGTGAGAAATTTCAAACAAGTATTAGTCAAAGAAATAGGCCTAAAATCATGAGGTCCCTCAGGAGAGAGCATCTTGGGTATGGGAGTGATGAGAGAGCCATTGATATTTTCCAAAGACAATTTCCCTTCATAAAAGTCTTGAATGAGGCGCAGAAAACCCTTCTCAATTATAGGCCAAGAACGTTTAACAACCATTCCATTGAAACCATCTAGGCCTGGTGCCCGATCAGGTGGCATTTCCTGCAGGACCTTCTTGATTTCAGCATCAGAGAAGGGCAGAGACAACTCTTCTAGACCAGGGACATGCTGGATGAGGTTTTCCAAGTTATAGCCCATTGAGATACCCTGGGCTTGGCACATTCTATTTTTAGAAGAGGCCCAAAGAATTCCCGCCATTTGGTCATGATCAGATACCGGCTCAGACATCCCTGGGGTTTTCAAACTGAGCCTTGCATGGTCATTGAGATCCATGCACGCAACGATTTAATGGACAATGTAATCTCAACATGTGATGGGGAGCTCTAAATTTGAATTTGAAACTTATAAAACGAAAAAATTCAAAACAAATAAACTAGGGGAGAGGGAGTATACCATAGGATGTGTCCCATACGAAATAAGTCCCCTGGTTTGTCACTGCGAAGATGCGGTTAGAAAGGAGCACAGCTCTTCGTACTCGTACGACAACAAATCGGCCGCAGACAGCATCGTCCACCTTTGACCGCCATATGCAAGGTTCTTGCTATCTTCTTCAATCTCACCGTGGTTCCATCGTACCAATTCAGGCGGTGGCTGCTACGTCTTGAGCTTGCGTTGGTTTTCCCCGAAGAGGAAGGGATGATGCAGCAGAGTAGCATAAGTATTTCCCTCAGTTATTGAGAACCAAAGTATCAATCCAGTAGGAGGCCACGCTCAAGTCCCTCGTACCTGCACAAAACGATAGCTACTCGCAACCAACGCGATTAGGGGTTGTCAATCCCTTCAGGTCACTTACGAGAGTGAGATCTGATAGATATAATATTTTTGGTATTTTTGGTATAAAGATACAAAGTAAAAAGTAAAGGCAAAGTAAAAAAGCAAAGCAAGATTAAAGTGATGGAGATTGATATGATGAGAATAGACCCAGGGGCCATAGGTTCCACTAGTGTTCTACGGTGGGTGAACAAATTATTGTTGAGCAATTGACAGAATTGAGCATAGTTATGAGAATATCTAGGCATGATCATGTATATAGGCATCACGTCCGTGACAAGTAGATCGAAACGATTCTGCATCTACTACTATTACTCCACTCATCGACCGATATCCAGCATGCATCTAGAGTATTAAGTTAAAAACAGAGTAACGCCTTAAGCAAGATGACATGATGTAGAGAGATAAATTCATGCAATATGAAATAAACCCCATCTTGTTATCCTCGATGGCAACGATACAATACGCCTTTCTGCCCCTTCTGTCACTGGGTAAGGACACCGCAAGATCGAACCCAAAGCTAAGCACTTCTCCCATGGCAAGAACTACCAATCTAGTTGGCCAAACCAAATGGAAAATTCAAGGAGACTTGCAAAGATAACCAACCATATATAAAAGAATTCAGAGAAGATTCAAATATTATGCATAGATAGACTTGATCATAAACCCACAATTCATCGGTCTCAACAAACACACCGAAAAAAGAAGATTACATCGAATAGATCTCCACAAGAGAGGGGGAGAACTTTGTATTGAAGACAGAGAAGAAGTCATCTAGCTACTAACTATGGACCCGAAGGTCTGAGGTAAACTACTCACACTTCATTGGAGGGGCTAGGATGATGTAGAAGCCCTCCATGACGACGGCCCTCTTTCGGCGGAGCTCCGAAACAGGCCCCAAGATGGGATCTCGTGGATACAGAAAGTTGCGGCGGTGGAATTAGGTTTTTGGCTCCTCTTCTGATCGTTTGGGGGTACGTGTGTATATATAGGAGGAAGGAGTACGCCGGTGGAGCACCGAGGGGCCCACGAGGCAGGGGGCGCGCCCTAGGGGGGGCGCCCCCCACCCTCGTGACCGCCTCTTTTGTTCCTTGGAGTAGGGTCCAAGTCTCCTGGATCACGTTCAGTGAGAAAATCACGTTCCCAAAGATTTTATTCCGTTTGGACTCCGTTTGATATTCCGTTTCTTCGAAACACTGAAATAGGCAAAAAACAGCAATTCTGGATTGGGCCTCCGATTAATTGGTTAGTCCCAAAAATAATATAAAAGTGGAAAATAAGGCCCAATATAGTCCAAAACAGTAGATAATATAGCATGGAGTAATCAAAAATTATAGATACGTTGGAGACGTATCAGGCATCCCCAAGCTTAATTCCTGCTCGTCCTCGAGTAGGTAAATGATAAAAAGAGAATTTTTGATGCGGAGTGCTACTTGGCATAATTTCAATGCAAATCTTCTTAATTGTGGTATGAATATTCAGATTCGAAAGATTCAAGACAAAAGTTTATATTGACATAAAAATAATAATACTTCAAGCATACTAACAAAGCAATTATGTCTTCTCAAAATAACATGGCCAAAGAAAGTTATCCCTACAAAATCATATAGTCTAGCTATGCTCCATCTTCACCACACAAAGTATTTAAATGATGCACAACCCCGATGACAAGCCAAGTAATTGTTTCATACTCTAACTTTTTCAAAACTTTTTCAATCTTCACGCAATACATGAGCGTGAGCCATGGATATAGCACTATAGGTGGAATAGAATGGTGGTTGTGGAGAAGACAAAAAGGAGGGGAAGATAGTCTCACATCAACTAGGTGTATCAACGGGCTATGGAGATGCCCATCAATAGATATCAATGTGAGTGAGTAAGGATTGCCATGCAACGGATGCACTAGAGCTATAAATGTATGAAAGCTCAAAAAGAAACTAAGTGGGTGTGCATCCAACTTGCTTGCTCATGAAGACCTAGGGCAATTTTGAGGAAGCCCATCATTGGAATATACAAGCCAAGTTCTATAATGTAAAATTCCCACTAGTATATGAAAGTGACAACATATGAGACTCACTATATGAAGAACATGGTGCTACTTTGAAGCAAAATATATGAGACTCGCTATATCATGGTGCTACTTTGAAGCACAAGTGTGGAAAAAAAGATAGTAGCATTGCCCCTTTTTATTTATTTTCTTTTTTTGGGCCGTCTTTTTTTTTCTTTGGCCTTTCTCCTTTTTTTGGGACAATGCTCTATTGAATGATGATTATCACACTTTTATTTATTTACAACTCAATGATTACAACTCGATTCTAAAACAAAGTATGACTCTATATGGTTGCCTCCGGCGGTGTACCGGGATATGAAATGAATCAAGAGTGACAAGTATGAAAAAATTATGAATGGTGGCTTTGGCACAAGTACTATGTCAACTACATGATCATGCTAAGCAATATGACAATCATGAATATGTCATGATAAACTAGATGGTGGAAAGTTGCATGGCAATATATCTCGGAATGGCTATGGAAATGCCATAATAGGTAGGTATGGTGGTTTTGAGGAAGGTATATGGTAGGTGTATGATATCGGCGAAAGGTGCGCGGTATTAGAGAGGCTAGCAAAGGTGGAAGGGTGAGAGTGCGTATAATCCATGGACTCAACATTAGTCATAAAGAACTCATATACTTATTGCAAAAATCTAGAAGTTATCAAAGAAAAGTATTACGCGCATGCTCCTAGGGGGATAGATTGGTAGGAAAAGACCATCGCTCGTCCCCGACCGCCACTCATAAGGAAGACAATCAATAAATAAATCATGCTCCGACTTCATCACATAACGGTTCACCATACGTGCATGCTACGGGAATCACAAACTTTAACACAAGTATTCTTTAAATTCACAACTACTCAACTAGCATGACTTTAATATTATCACATCCATATCTCAAAACAATTATCATGCTTCAATCTTTTCTTAGTATTCAACACACTCAAAAGAAAGTTTCACAAATCTTGAATACCAAGCATATTATTATTAAGTAAATTACCATGCTATTAAGAGACTCTCAAAATAATTTAAGTGAAGCATGAGAGAACAATAGTTTCTTTAAAAAAATCCACCACCGTGCTCTAAAAGATCTAAGTCAAGCACATAGAGCAAAATTATAACGTTCAAAATATATAAGTGAATCACATAGAGCAAAACTACTTAGCTCAAAAGATATAAGTGAAGCACATAGAGCAAAACTACTTACCTCAAAAGATATAAGTGAAGCACATAGAGTATTCTATCAAATTTTAATTCATGTATGGCTCTCTCAAAAGGTGTGTACAGAAAGGATGATTGTTGCATACTAAGACACAAAGACAGAAATAATACAAGAAGCTCCAAGCAAAACACATATCATGTTGGTGAATAAAAATATAGCTCCAAGTAAATTACCGATGGAGGTGGACGAAAGAGGGGATGCCTTCCAAGGCATCCCCAAGCTTTGACTTTTTGGTGTCCTTGGATTATCTTGGGGGTGCCATGGGCATCCCAAAGCTTTGGCTCTTGCCACTCCTTGTTCCATGATCCATCAAAATAATTCACCCAAAACTTGAAAACTTCACAACACAAAACTCAAAATAGAAAACTCGTGAGCTCCGTTAGCGAAAGAAAACAAAAGACCACTTCAAGGTACTGTAATGAACTCTTTATTTATTTATATTGGTGTTAAACCTAATGTATTCCAACTTCTCTATGGATTATAAACTATTTTACTAGCCATAGATTCATAAAAATAAGCAAACAACACACGAAAAACAGAATCTGTCAAAAACAGAACATTCTGTAGTAATCTGTAGCTAGATCAAGATATGGAACCCCAAAAATTCCAAAATAAATTTCTGGACGTTAGTAATTTATCTATTAATCATCTTCAAAAAGAATTAACTAAATAGCACTCTCCAAATAAAAATTACAGCAGTTCTCGTGAGCGCTAAAGTTTCTGTTTTTTACAGCAAGTTCAACAAGACTTTCCCCAAGTCTTCCCAACGGTTCTACTTGGCACAAACACTAATTAAACACAAAAAACACAACCAAAACAGAGGCTAAATAATTTATTTATTACTAAACAGGAGCAAAAAGCAAGGAATAAAAATAAAATTGGGTTGCCTCCCAACAAGCGCTATCGTTTAACGCCCCTAGCTAGGCATAAAAGCGAGGATAGATCTAAGTATTGCCATCTTTGGTAGGCAATCCATAAGTGGCTCTCATGATAGTTTCATATGGTAATTTCATTTTCTTTCTTGGAAATTGTTTCATGCCCTTTTTTAATGGAAATTGAAATCTAATATTCCCTTCCTTCATATCAATAATCGCACCAACCGTTCTAAGGAAAGGTCTACCAAGAATAATAGGGCAAGAAGGATTGCGATCTATATCAAGAACAATGAAATATACGGGCACATAATTCCTATTTGCAACAATAAGAACATCATTAATTCTTCCCATAGGTTTCTTAGTTGTGGAATCCGCAAAATGCAAGTTTAGAGAGCAATCATCAAAATTACGGAAATCTAGCAAATCACACAAAGTCTTGGGAATAGTAGAGACACTAGCACCCAAATCACACAAAGCATAAAACTCATGATCTTTAATTTTAATTTTAGTAGTTGTTTCGCACTCATCATAGAGTTTTCTAGGGATAGAAACTTTCAACTCAAGTTTTTCTTCATAAGATTGCATCAAGGCATCAACAATATGTTCGGTGAAGGCTTTATTTTGACTATAAGCATGTGGAGAATTTAGCACGGATTGCAACAAGGAAATACAATCAATTAAAGAGCAACTTTCAGAATTAAATTCCTTCAAATCCAATATAGTGGGTTTAGCAACATCTAGATTTTTGTTTCTTTCAATCCCACTTTCATCAATTTCATCATTAAGATCTAAATACTCAGAATTTTTAGAATGCCTTCTAGATAAAGGAAGATCATATTCAGTTTCATCAAGATTAATATTGCAAAACAAAGATTTAATAGGGGACACATCAATAACTTTTAGATCTTCATCTTGATTTTCATAGGAATTGGAAGAACACGCTTTAATAAAGGCATCTTTGTAAGCACGCATCCTAGCGGTTCTTTCCTTGCACTCATCAATGGAAATTCTCATGGCTTTGAGAGACTCATTGATATCATGTTTAGGAGGAATAGATCTAAGCTTTAAAGAATCAACCTCAAGAGAAATTCTATCAACGTTTCTAGCCAAATCATCAACTTTAAGCAATTTCTCCTCAAGCAAAGCATTAAAATTATTTTGTGAATTCATAAATTCTTTAATACTATTCTCAAATTCAGATGGCATCTTATTATAATTTCCATAAGAGTTGTTGTAGGAATTCCCATAATTATTATAAGGATTACTAGGATATGGCCTAGGATTAAAATTCCCTCTATAAGCGTTGTTACCAAAATTATTCCTACCAACAAAATTCACATCCATAGATTCATTGTTATTCTCAATCAAAGTAGACAAAGGCATATCATTAGGATCAGAAGGAACACTCTTAGTAGCAAATAATTTCATAAGTTCATCCATCTTTCCACTCAAAACATTAATTTCTTCTGTCGCATGCACCTTTTTATTAGAAGATCTTTCAGTATGCCATTGAGAATAATTAACCATAATATTATCTAGGAGTTTAGTAGCATCTCCTAAAGTGATTTCCATAAAAGTTCCTCCCGCGGCCGAATCTAAAAGATTTCTAGAAGCAAAATTCAATCCGGCATAAATTTTTTGTATAATCATCCACAAATTCAAACCATGAGTAGGGCAATTACGTATCATTAATTTCATTCTCTCCCAAGCTTGTGCAACATGTTCATGATCAAGTTGTTTAAAGTTCATAATATCATTTCTAAGAGAGATGATCTTAGCGGGAGGAAAATACTTAGAGATAAAAGCATCTTTGCACTTGTTCCATGAATCAATACTATTCTTAGGCAAAGACGAAAACCAAGCTTTAGCACGATCTCTAAGCGAAAAAGGAAATAGCTTCAATTTAACGACATCATTATCGACATCTTTTTTCTTTTGCATATCACATAAATCAACGAAGCTATTCAGATGAGTAGCGGCATCTTCACTAGGAAGGCCGGCGAATTGATCTTTCATAACAAGATTCAACAAAGCAGTATTAATTTCACAAGGTTCAGCATCGGTAAGAGGAGCAATCGGAGTGTTAAGGAAATCATTATTATTGGTATTGGTGAAGTCACACAATTTGGTATTATCTTGAGACATCACGGCAAACAAGCAATCTAACACATGAGCAAACAAGAGCAAACGGGCAAAAGGAGGCAAATAGAGAGGGAGGATAGAGAGAGAGAGAGAGAGGGCAAATAAAACGGCAAGGGTGAAGTGGGGGAGAGGAAAACGAGAGGCAAATAGCAAATAATGTAATGCGAGAGATAGGGATTGCGATGGGTACTTACTATGTTGACTTTTTGTGTAGACTCCCCGGCAACGGCGCCACAAATCCTTCTTTCTACGTCTTAAGCTTGCGTTGGTTTTCCCCGAAGAGGAAGGGATGATGCAGCAGAGTAGCGTAAGTATTTCCCTCAGTTATTGAGAACCAAGGTATCAATCCAGTAGGAGGCCAAACTCAAGTCCCTCGTACCTGCACAAAACGATAGCTACTCGCAACCAACGCGATTAGGGGTTGTCAATCCCTTCACGGTCACTTAGGAGAGTGAGATCTGATAGATATAATAGTTTTGGTATTTTTGGTATAAAGATGCAAAGTAAAAAGTAAAGGCAAAGTAAAAAAGCAAAGCAAGATTAAAGTGATGGAGATTGATATGATGAGAATAGACCCGGGGGCCATAGGTTTCACTAGTGGCTTCTCTCAAGAGCATAAGTGTTCTACGGTGGGTGAACAAATTACTGTTGAGCAATTGACAGAATTGAGCATAGTTATGAGAATATCTAGGCATGATCATGTATATAGGCATCACGTCTGTGACAAGTAGATCGAAACGATTCTACATCTACTACTATTACTCCACTCATCAACCTCTATCCAACATGCATCTAGGGTATTAAGTTAAAAACAGAGTAACGCCTTAAGCAAGATGACATGATGTAGAGAGATAAATTCATGCAGTATAAAATAAACCCCATCTTGTTATCCTCGATGGGAACGATACAATACGTGCCTTGTTGCCCCTTCTGTCACTGGGTAAGGACACCGCAAGATCGAACCCAAAGCTAAGCACTTCTCCCATGGCAAGAACTACCAGTTGGCCAAACCAAACGGATAATTCAAAGAGACTTGCAAAGATAACCAATCATATATAAAAGAATTCAGAGAAGATTCAAATATTATTCATAGATAGACTTGATCATAAACCCACAATTCATCGGTCTCAACTAAAACACCGAAAAAATAAGATTACATCGAATAGATCTCCACAAGAGAGGGGGAGAACTTTGTATTGAGATTCAAAGAGAGAGAAGAAGCCATCTAGCTACTAACTATGGACCCGAAGGTCTGAGGTAAACTACTAACACTTCATTGGAGGGGCTAGGATGATGTAGAAGCCCTCCGTGATGACGGCCCTCTTCCGGCGGAGCTCCAGAACAGGCCCCAAGATGGGATCTCATGGATACAGAAAGTTGAGGCGGTGGAATTAGGTTTTTGGCTCCTCTTCTGATCGTTTGGGGGTACGTGTGTATATATAGGAGGAAGGAGTACGCTGGAGGAGCACCGAGGGGCCCACGAGGCAGGGGGCGCGCCCTAGGGGGGCACACCCCCCACCCTCGTGACCGCCTCTTTTGTTCCTTGGAGCAGGGTCCATGTCTCCTGGATCACGTTCGGTGAAAAAATCACGTTCCCAAAGATTTTATTCCGTTTGGACTCCGTTTGATATTCTGTTTCTTTGAAACACTAAAATAGGCAAAAAAAAGCAATTCTGGGCTGGGCCTCCGGTTAATAGGTTAGTCCCAAAAATAATATAAAAGTGGAAAATAAAGCCCAATATAGTCCAAAACAGTAGATAATATAGCATGGAGTAACCAAAAATTATAGATACGTTGGAGACGTATCAGTGGCCCGTTGCATGGATGATCCCAGTGTTGGACAAAGGTTCTACGGGAACGGTGTCACCGTTGTAAATGTTGTGCTAATTGATGTTGGTACCCTCCCGTACATATGCAAGCCAATCTCCACTCGCACCGAGCCTAACCTATGAAACAGTGGGCAGGGGGACAATTAGGAAATGGACACGGAAGTAGTCTTTAGAATGCATTTACTACGTGATCAAACTCATCTTACCTGCTCACCGGACAAAATCCGAGTGCCCCTCAACGTTGGCATCTCAAGGGGTGTCAACTTGCAACTACAGCCACACCGCGCAGAAGAGACCCCGGAGGAAACATCCTCGTGCGTTGCACGGAACATCAAGATGCATTTGTATGAGTAGTTTATCTTGTGAGAGAAAATGATGAACGAGGGAAGGCCTTATTTGCAAATGTGGAGAGGGGTGTAGGTTTCTTTTTGCAAAATTTCCACGGTTTTCTTCCTATTCATCAGATATAAATTGGACGGCCTATATTGCAGGGTGGAAGGCACACCATCATCACCAACTCTGTTTTTTTATAAGAGTAGAGACTAGCAAGATGCCCGTGCGTTGCATGGAACATCAAGATCTTGTGGGAGAAAAGGATGAATGAGGGAAGGCCTTATCTGCAAATGTGGAGAGTAGTGCGGGTAAATTGTCATAGTTTCCTTCCTATCCGTTAGTCCGCACTACTCTCCACATTTGCAGATAAGGTCTTCCCTCATTCATCCTTTTCTCCCACAAGATAAACTATTCATACAAATGCATCTTGATGTTCTGTGCAATGCACGGTCATCTTGCTAGTATAAGAGGGGTGTGGATATTTTTTGCAAAATTTCCATAGTTTCCTTCCTATCCGCCAGATATAAATCGGACGGCCTATACTGCAAGATGGTAGGCACACCATCATCAACAACTCTATTTTTTATAAGAGTAGAGTAGAGATAGAGATAGAGACTACTACTACCAATGTGCTGGCCCGTGCGTTGCAACGGATCCAAAGTAGTAGAATAATACTTGTTCACGGGCTTGAAATATAAACACTCTAGTTTTGATATACATATATCAGTAAAAGTAAATCATGCTTCACTCCAAATATATTCCTCGGGCTGTTTTGATGGTTTGAAGATAACAGGTTTTAAAAAAATTGGAGCTATTTTTTTACATTTTGTAACGTGGCACGGCATCCGGTGCACCTAGGCGTCTGAAAAAATGAGTTTGGGTCGGTGGCACACCCTGCGGCAAGATGCCCGTGTGGGCTTCTTTTATAACTAGCAAGATGCCCGTGCATTGCAGGGAACATCAAGATGCATTTTTTTTACAAAAGACCTGTTGTGATTGACCCTTGCAGGAGTAATTCTATATGTAAAAACTAATGATATCTCGAGAATTTTATTAGAAAAATGGTATCTTTAGAACAAGTTTTCTCTACTACTGCTCCTTGTAGTGAGCGGTATGCAATCATGTGTCAGCAGACATGACAGCTTGTCCATGAAAGTTGAACCACGACGACCATCACGTTTCTTGTTTCTACCACTGCCACACCCACATGCGATTCCCATGATGCCGCTCCAACCCACGGCACAACGTCCCCCGACATGCGCCTCACCCCTCTTGGCCCCACCGCTCCTCTGCATTTGAGTGCATGATATGCGGGCCAGCTGAACTGCGGTGACCATCAACTTTCTACCACAGCCACACCCGATTGGACGCGGTTTGCCTGCCCCGCTCATGTGCTCCGATCTGTACTCCCGCACCATCGAATTTTCATCCAGCGAGTGTGACACATTTCGTCCTGGGCATAAATCATCAGCTGGCATACTTTTGTACTACATGTAGTACCCGTCGATGTGGCCTTCTATGCCTCATAACGCCTCGACGCCCAGCTGTGGCACCCTCGCCACGGCCACGCCACCGCCGGACGGTTCATCTCGAACGAGTGAGTCACGAACCACACCACCACCATGAGAATGACATGTGGGCCAGCCGCATTTAAGCTCGCATGTCATTGACTCATAGGCCGGTGCACTAAGCCACTGAAGCTCGGTCCCATGGGCCCCGAGAGGGAAATGTAACTCCTGTCGCAGCCCTTGTGGTGCTCCCGCAGTACGAGCTCATGCCAAACCCGGATGAGGGTAACCAACTAGTAAGGTACATGTGCATTGCACCCAAATCTATACTCTCTATATCTATATCTATATCTATACTCTTGTAAAAAAACATAGTTGGTGATGATGGTGTGCCTGCCATCCTGCAATATAGGCCGTCCGATTTATATCTGACGGATAGGAAGGAAACTATGGCAATTTTGCAAAAAGATACCCACACCCCTCTCCACATTTGCAAATAAGTGCCTTCTCTTGTTCATCCTTTTCTCCCACAACATAAACTACTCATACAAATGCATCTTGATTTTCCGTGCAACGCATGGGCATCTTGCTAGTTATGAATAAATAACACTATCAATGAGCCCCATCAGACACAAAATTTCTTGGCTTCCGTGCTATAGCTAGATCTTCCCCTCGTTTCTGCTTTCCAACCCCACGGAAGGCGGGGTGCGGTTTGCCAGTAGTCGGTTTGCTCAACGGCGGTCCCACATGAAAGTGAAGATGCTAGGCAACATGCCTTCCCTAGCTATGTGGTGTGCCAGATGGGCCATGGAGTACTCCCGATTCCCAGGCGTGTGGGGGTGCAACGTGAACGCGGTAGGCCTTTTCCTTTTATTGGCAATGTGCCCGCGCATTGCGACGAATCCAAAGTAGTAGGATAGTAGTACTTGTTCACAAACTTGAAAGAAATCACTCTTGTTTTGATATACTCCTAATATATTACTTTTCACTCAAAATATATTTCTCAGGCTGTTTTGATGAGGTGAGGGAGGGTTGTGGTTGCTTTCAAGATAATAAGGGGTTTTCTACAAATTGGAATGGAGAAGTGGGCTATTGTTGCAAAAATGCCCCAACTTACCTCACAACCGTTAGATGCAGATCTAATGGTCAGAAACGATGGATGGCAGACACACCACCATCACCAACTGAGTCTTTTATTGGAGTAGGAATAGAGAAAAATGTATAAATTGTAACATTTGGTTCTGCTCCTTGGCATGATCGATAGATAGAAATAACGATTGTAAACTCTAGGGCGGGGCTATTTCCGCCAGATAAGCTGGGTATATAGTAGCTAGGTTGGTGCTTCGTCGGTTTGGTCACATGTGGTCCGACATGTTCTAGTGTCTCTCGCAAGATGCCTGTGCGTTGCACGAAGTTGATGGAAAAGGTAAGCACAATTTATAAATTGATGGATGGAGTACTAGTTACAATGATGCATAAAATTAAGCAAAGGGATCGCACATGTCGGTATTGGCTGGAACAAGAATGCAATAGCACAATAAGAATTAAGGCCACGATGATGCGATCACACTGGTGGTTACAGGAGGCAAGAAGAAAGATGCATCCATCAACGTACGACCTCCTCCTCCTCAACTTAGTGCACCGGGCCACCGACCGCCGGCTAAGGAGCGGCGGCTTTTATGGCGGGGTCAAGGTGCTTCTCAGCAAAGGCATCCAAGGCTTCCAGCCAGTTGTGGAGGGCCAACGTCGTAGCGTCCTCAATGGCCTTGTAGATACCTATGTACATGATTTGCTCGTACATGTGGATGTGTAGGTCGACGAATTCTTGCAGGTGAGGTGCCTCGCGGCGAGGGCAACCTCCAGGTGGACTTTCTTCGTGGCATCAGCGGGCAGTCGCAGGGCCACTAGTGCTTGAAAGATGTTCCAACCATGGAGGACGATTAGGGTGGCAGGCAATGAAGATCCTGGGCGCGCGGGCTAGAGGAGTATGGTGATGTCGTCCCCGGGCTTCTTGAGGACGGTGAACTTGTTGGTGGTGGCAACGATCATCTGGTCCAACTGAGAGTTGTAGTTGGTATCGACGGCGGCCATCCACCAACCGGTCGCAAACACCGTCTGGAGACGATCCTCGGTGCCATGCCGCAGGCCGGTGTCGTGGACCATCTGGCAGAGCCGCTTGCCGCTCGCGCGCATCGCCGCCATGGGTCTGGAGTGAGCACTTTTGCGCTTAGTGTAGGTGCTTAGGCAAATGCTTAGGTGTGTATGATCTGGTGGATACATTGGAATGGAGGGGCGCCTTTATATGAGTACAAATTGTGTTGCATTTGCATCGTGCAGCCTCTTTTCCCGGTCCTCCTCCCATTACTTCCCTCATGCATGCATGATGCTAATTGAAGGAGGATGCATCATTGGCCATTCAACATTTTGGGAACCGCTACCCCTCCCTTGTCTGCATTAAAGCCGTATCAGGAACTGCGCCACCCGCTGTCAAATCGAATAGTACTGCGCTGCCCGCTGCATGCCCGACTGAACAAGCCTCCTCGCCTCCTTGAAACCCCTCCGTTAAACCCGCATGCAAACCGAGAAACCTACTCTGGCCACACATCCGTTCATGAGCGGGCCGGAATTATACGCAACACCAGTCGAGCTCCTCCCGTCCTTCCTTAGTTTAAACAAGGCCAGACGCCGGCCAAGCTCCTATCGTCTGCCCTCTATTTAAACGAGGCTAGACAGACAGCGGGCAAGAATCACACCCCTCCGCCGCTCCCTCATCTCCTCCTTCACCATTTTCTCCACTCTTCCGATGGCTTCCGAGGAGCCGTTCTCCGGCATAATACCCGGCTGGGTGGCCCGCCGAGCCCTCCGAATATGGGCGAGGCCGCTCGGTGCTTCATCAACCTCGCTTGGCCCGACGGAGCCAGTTGCCGCCCCAATCCGGCACGTGGTTCAGCAACTCGCCACTCCAGTTTAGCTTGATGAGGAGTGGCGAGTTGCTCCATGCTGGTACGGCGGTGAGCACGCCGGTACGGGCATCGTCGCTGTCACGTCGTACCGCGCCACTAGTGTCTGGGGTGGCCGCGCCTCCCGTGTCTGTGGGCATGCCTCCCATGCCTGTGGCCGCGCCTCCCATGCCTGCGGCGACGTCATGCAGGCAGATACAGAAGCCGAGTGCATGGAGAGCGATAAGTCGGTGGCCAGCTTCTTCGTGTCTGCCGCCATCATCCAAGAGAAGTAGAACACGGGAGGCCGCCGCCACTTGGCTCCCGTGAAGGCCATCACCGAGGCGACGACTGTGCATTCAGGTGGTTTCTTTACTGCTTCGTCTCTTCTGAGGACCTTTGTCGACCCCGCAAGTGTCTGCCGGACATGAGGAAGACAAAGGGATCCGCGGGCGGCCATTTAGATTAGGTACTCCATCTCCGGCTGGCGGGAAATATTTGTTCTAAGAA
The DNA here is from genome assembly GCF_002162155.2 of Triticum dicoccoides. Classification (NCBI taxonomy): domain Eukaryota; kingdom Viridiplantae; phylum Streptophyta; class Magnoliopsida; order Poales; family Poaceae; genus Triticum; species Triticum dicoccoides. Next base: position 570,852,389 of record NC_041380.1, read on the forward strand.
TGGATAAATTGGATGTATCTATAACTAAAATAAGTCTAGATACATCCATTTCTAGGACAAGTATTTTTGGATGGAGGGAGTATTAATTATATAAAGAGAGCCGGATTAGCACCGCTTAGTTCATGTAAATGTAATGAAATCCATCATGTTTATATGAAGATCCGGCTTTTTTATATGAAATCATGCATGATTATATGAAAATAGTCCATGTTTGCATGAGTTTCATCTGGTTGGTTAGAGTTGCGAAAATATATGCCGCTGGCGTTTGATGTCGTCCTCCGCGGAAGGAAGCGGGAGGAAATTTGCCGGCTGTCGTTGGAGATGCTCTTATGCTAGAAATAATAGAGTCACATCCAATCCATTTGAGTTAATTGCGTGTATGATTCTCCCTCTATAATAAGTTGATTGCATGTATAGTGTACACGTGACTTGCAGGGTGGCTACAGCTTCATACGGAAAGTTAAAAAGAAACAAGTCCATCCTTAATCTTGTATTCTAAGTACTCTGTGGGTTGCACTATCAGTACAGTAGCGAAAGAAGTATATATTAAATAAGTAATATATAATATAAAAATCTAAAGTTAAAGACAGAATTCGAACTCAGGTCATCGCGTTGCGAGCATCCGACGCTAACCGGTCCAGCACATTTTTGTTGTAAACCATGCTGGATATATATCTCCATGTATACTCTTATACTCCATCAGTTCCTAAATATTTGTTTTTTTAGATTTCAAATGGACTACCACATACAGATGTCTATGTAGACATATTTTAGAGTGTAGATTACTCATTTTGCTCTGTATGTAGTCACTTGTTGAAATCTCTAAAAAGATAAATATTTAGGAACTGAGGGAGTAGAAAACAGAGTTGGTGATGATGGTGTGTGTGCCATCATGCAATATAGGCCATCGGATTTATATCTAACAGATAGGAAGGAAACTATGGCAATTTTGCAAAAAAAGATACTCACACCCCTCTCCACATTTGCAAATAAGGCCTTCCCTTGTTCATTCTTTTCTCTACTCTTACTGGCAATGTGCGTGTGCGTTGCAACGGATCCAAAATATCATAATACATGTTCACAAACTTGAAAGAAAAGCACTCTAGTTTGGTGTATATATCACTAAAAATTTACTCATATTAGGTTTCACTCAAAATATATTCCTTGTGGCTGTTTTGATGAGGTGGGGGTGTGGTTGGTTTCAATATACTAAGGGGTTTCTGCAAATTGGAGCAGATAAGTGGGGTCTTGTTGCAAAAAGCCATGACTTACATCATAGTTGTTAGATGCAGATCTGATGGTCAGAAATGACGGATGGCAGACACACCATCATCACCAACTGAGTCTTTTATAGGAGTAGAGATAAAAAACAGAGCTGGTGATGATGGTGTGCCTGCCATCCTGCAATATAGGTCGTCCAATTTATATCTAACGGATAGGAAGGAAACTATGGCAATTTTGCAAAAAGATACCCACACCCCTCTCCACATTTTCAAATAAGGCCTTCCCTCGTTCATCCTTTTCTCTCACAAGATAAACTACTCGTATAAATGCATCTGGATGTTCCGTGCAACGCATGGGCATCTTGCTAGTCTCTCACAAGATAAACTACTCATACAAATGCATCTTGATTTTCCGTGCAACGCATGGGCATCTAGCTAGTTTCTTTTAAAATAGTTACTGTGATAATTGGGTTGAAGTAATATATTTTATGTCTGCCCCGAATGATTTCAGATTCTCTAGTAGTAACAAAGAAAAGGTTGTCTTGTTAATTAACAGAAAACAGGGTGAAAACTATCACATGAGACCAGTAAAAACAAAGCACATTGGGTTCAGCGTCATCGTCAGTACAGCTGTGCGCGCGCGAGAAGTCTACATATCGAGGGGGCTACGGAGAAAAAGACGCATCGAGTGTGTCTGAGCAAGGCACAGAGACACAATGTTTGAGAGAGAAACCAATTGATAGATTAAGATCAAATCAAGTTGTCACCCTTCTATTGTCATTTTTGGGGTTGGAGTGGGGGTGGGGAAGGGGGGAGAGAAAGACGTATCAAGAGTGTGCGCGGTATGCACAGAGGCAGAACTAGCGAGTGTGTGTGTGTGTGTGTGTTTGAAAGAGGAGTAGATAGATTACTATCAAGATCGAGGTGCCACCCTACTCCTTCGGTGTCGAGTAGTGTGTGTGTGTGTGTGTGTGTGTGTGTGTTTGAGAGAGAAGACAGTCGATAGATTAGTATCAAGATCGAGATGTCACCCTACTCCTTCGGTGTCGAGAAGTGTGTGTGTGTGGGTGGGTGCGGGGGCAGTGACACTTACATATCTCTACTCTTATGAAAAAAAGAGTTGGTGATGATGGTGTTCCTGCCATCCTGCAATATACGCCATCCGATTTATATCTGACGGATAGGAAGGGAACAATAGTAATTTTGCAAAAAGATACCCACACCCCTCTCCACATTTGCAAATAAGGCATTCCCTCATTCATCCTTTTCTCCCATAAGATAAACTACTCATACAAATGCATCTTGATGTTCCGTGCAATGCATGGGTATCTTGCTAGTAGGGAGAAGGAGATTGTGTGACACATATCTATATTAAGGGATAGGTAGATAGGATGTGTGCGAGATATAATTAAAGAATCACGGAGATAAACAAACGGTGTGCATGCAGGTGCCGAAAAAACGAAGCGATAAACAATGTCTACGCGCGCGCATGCGCGCGTGTGTGTGTATGTGTGTGTGTGTGAGAGAGAGAGCGAAATCTCAAAACAAAAGGTGCTCTATTGGAATCCCATTGTATGTATTCACATGGTTCCGGAACTCGAGTTAACCTTAGGCATATGTGTGAGAGACATAATTATCCTTTGAGACATTAGTGGTTGTGGGTGGGCGGAATTAAAGGGGTGGGTGTGTTCGACAGAGAGAACGTGTGTGTTTTTGTGTGAGAGACTTGTAGGAAGGGGTAGAAAGACGGATTATAACCTTGACGGAGGGAGAGAAATACACAAAGTGTGCGTGTGTGATTCCGATGCCCACGGGGAAATGAGATATGTATGCGTGTGAGAGAGATTGCACAATTCATTCATGTATCACTATCTAGCGATCGTGGACGTGCATCGCTTGAACGTAAATCAATATCTACTTCGTATCGTGGCCAAAGGTACAATATCGATTCAATGCTATAAAGATTGGACACTCACATATCACATTTTTTTCTATCTAACTAAACCTTTTGAATTGTGCATGCCAAAGTTACAGTGATGTTTCTTCAAACAACCAATGTAGCTATCATGTACATGCACCATTGTTACTCTTGCATTCAAATTTATTAGTCTTGGATGATTTAAGGTTCTATTATGAAGTAATATATGTAATATTAGTATATGAATTCAACGGGTACGCAATTTATGAAATGGAGGCTATGTAATCATATGAGGTAACACTTTTAAGTAGCGGACTACAATATCCATTTCTTTTGTGGGACTACAATATCCATTTCTTTTGTGGGACTACAATATCCATTTCTTTTTGTGTGCCTCTACACTAACATGTCAATGCATTATGTTTAAAGTAAATAACCAATGGCACTAAATTATCTATTTACACGAGAAATACATAGGCTGAGCGTTTGATCCCTTTTTTGTGAACGCGCCTCTACACCCGTACGATTGGTCGCGCCCGTGTGAACGTCCAAGTTATCGACACATCATCTCGAGTTATTGTATTTTTTCTGGGTGGAGTTCACAGCAGTTATTACCTGCCGACGCGTGCCCCGTGTACACAGTCTCGCATGACCTTCCCGCTAGCATGGACCAAAATTAGTTGAAACTGGATACGAACGATCTTGTGGGCGGCAAAATCTCCCGCCTCCTTCTAAAATTTCCGCCACCTAGTCTTTAGCATGCGAAATTCCCCTTTTCTCCTTGGTGCACGGAGAACAATAGTAACAATACCGCCCTCAGCTACATAATAGGTCAGGGCTACCTCGGTAACTTCCGGTTCCCCCCACCACACGGCACCCCCATTTCCTCCCCCTCCCACAAAAACGACTAACTCCACGACACCAGAGCATCTTACATCACGACGTCCGTAGTTCATCGGCCTTTCTCCCCCTCTCCTCTCGAAACACTAGACTGCTCATCCACCGGCGTACCAGAGCACATTCACTGCCAGCAGCGTCCATCTCGCCAGATTTGCTTCTGCGGCCGCATCTACCCCTCCCGCCTCCCCTAGAAACAAGTAGACTGCTCATCCACCATTGTACCATAGCCCATTGAATGTCGGCCTTGTCCACGACATCGGATCTGCTTCGTCGTTACTCTCATCAACTGCAGCGCATCTACATCGGCTCATCCGTACTCCACACCGGAGACGCTTCATCCACACACCCCGGAGCCGCCCCATCGACAGCCTCTGATCCTCTTCGCCAACACCTTCCTCAACCCTACTGGACCGCTTCACCGACAACATCGTCAACCCTACCAGAGTAGCTTCGCCAATACCATTCTCAACCCCTACCGGGGCCGCTTTGCCAACTCACAAGTCCACGGCCACAGATCCGCTTCGTCGCACCCTCATCCAACCTACCGGAGCAGCTTCTGACGCCCTGTCCACGGCCGTAGATCCGCATCGTCGGCACCATCCGTAACCCAACCACCGGAGCAGCTTCACTGATTCCCTCGTCCACGGCCACAGATCCGCTTCACCCACATCGTAGCCCACCCTACCGGAGCCGCTCCACAAACACCCTACTCACGGTTCTAGATCTCCTTACCGGACCCCGACAACCAGCGTAGTGTCATCACCCTTGACGTTTCTAACCTGATTCCCACCATCTGGCAAGATGCCAAGCACCCGCCACGGCCTAGGTATTTCACCTTTAAACCCATCCAACATCACCTGCCCTATGTACTTCAAATTTACTAACATGTCGTTGTTACCTGTTATGCAGCTGGCAAAAACTACAAGGACGATGTTTCTTCTGGATCTAACAGCTTGGCCAACCAAGATCTTGGACTGAGGCATTGCTATGATCTTGTAAGTGTCTCTCTCTCTCTCTCTTGTATTGTTGTGTGCCTGCCAGCGTGCTTTGCTAGGATTTTCGACCAGTAATCCCTATGTGCAGACAATGATTTCTACTACTGGCTGCTAAATTAGATATGTAGAGGTCATACATGATACTACCTCGTACATCCATTCCTAAATATAAGTCTTTCTAGAGATTCCACTATAGGCTACATACGGAGCAAAATGAGTGAATCTACACTCGAGAATGCATGTATATACATTTGTATGTGGTCCATACTAGAATCTCTACAAAGACATATGTTTAGGAATAGAGCTAGTACGTTACACAAAATCATAGGTTGCATGTAGGAATTCCAGTGCACTACATTAGGCTCCCTTAGAGTGCCTGCTAGTCCAGCACACGGAGTCATGGCTAGTTTATGATACGCACACAATCATTAATTGGTGGTTTAAATATGCGCAAGGGATATGCAATGTATTATCATGTAGAGATGTCTGAAATTAGCCGTGTCAACTTGCAGATAGGGTTACACAATGAAAAAGTACAAGATGTATGTGGCAATTTCATGGGACATCGCAAAAAAAAGGAGAGGCAGCGGTGAGCCTATACAGTGTGCTATGGTAGGTCACTCCTCCATTGCAATCATCATGACATGTTATTTGTATGTCAATTCTATTGGCCAAGTTTCTTAGGGATAGTTATTATGAGTTATCCTAAGAAAATAAGCACATGTGAATATAAGCTCCAGGTAATAAGCCAACCAGTTATTTTCATTGCCTTCCTTTTCAGCTTATCTTTGGTATCGGTGAAAAGTCTAGATTGCATTATATTTTGTCATTTTTATGCCCATATGAAAATTAATTTGAGTTGCAAACATCACAAATTGAACCCACTGCAGTAATTAATATGATAGGAAAATAGACCATGACTATTTGTTCAAAATGCAAATACAAAGATACCATCTACTTGGCACAATCTACTTTGGTCAATGTCTTCCATAGAGATCCCATTGCCTAATTTAAATGAAGAATGCATGACCCACATTTAAATGAAGAACAATTATTTATTGAAATTCGATGGTCCAAGTCGATGATTATTATCATATAGTAGCACCACCTGAAAGCATCATATAGTAGCAGCAACTCATAGCAACTCATCATACAGCAGCAATAGCAGTGCGCAATTCATCATATACCGGCAGTAGCTCATAGCAATTCATCATATAGCAGTAGTAGGAGCAACTCATAGCAATTCATCATATAGCAGCAGTAGAAGCAGCTCATAGCAATTCATCATATAGCAGCAGCAGGAGCATCTTATACCAACTCATTATATAGAAGCAGCATCTCATTGCAATTCATCATATAGCAGCAGCAGCTCATAGCAATTCATCATTTAGCAGCAGCAAGAGCAGCTCGTAGCAATGCATCATATAGCAGCAGCAAAAGCAGCTCATAGCAATTCATCGTATAGTGAATCAGAATGAAAATTTGGCAAAAAATCATAGGAGATCCTCACCTTGTTGGATGATCTCATCCTTCAACAGCACCTCAAGGCCACGGCCTGGGAGGAGGGGAGGGGGAATAAGGTGCCTTCTGCCACAGTGTGGCATCAACCGTAGTTGTGCGGCGCCCGCCGGAGTAGTGCGTTGGATGGACCATAGTGGAGTAGCTGCTAGAGACCATGAGAATGAGGGGCGGCGCGAGAGGGAGGAGCAGCCGGGGAGATTTGGCCCTACCCACCGGCCATGTAGCCTATCTAGATAGAGCATCGTCAAGGACCAGGCCAGATGGGACCAGTGGCAACGGCTCGCTGGAGGAACCCTATCGTTGTAGGCAGGGGATCGAGGCAGAGGGAAAGGGGAAAGGAGATGCAAGCGGGCAAGGCAATTGCATTTTGAGTGTAATATAGGCAGACAACAGAGTCATTTCACTATTCCCCTTCCCTTCAATTTTTAGTGAGCTTCTACCCGAAACACCCCCCTCCAAAGCGAAATAAGTTAAGCCCAAGCCCATAACTCAGAAATGACTTCTTTACATCTTTTATGGCTTATTTTGACAATAAGCTCTAAAAAGGTGGAATAGAACTAGCCCTTAACCTGCAATTCAATTGTGCGTGCAATAATTAATCACTCTTGCCTGCTATAGTATACATTTAGGCATCATCATACATGGCATAACCTAATACATGTGCATTCCATTGTAGAATCTGGAATATGCAATGTTTATGTTTGGTCATACGTTGCACATGATGTTTAAATGCCCCTTAAATCTGGTCAGTCAAATGATGCTCTTTAAGCCCTCTTCTTTGCTTCTTTTCTTGATACATCTGTTCAATTGCTTGTTTACATCAGCCAGCCATACTAGAACTATTTGCTTTGATTACTTGTTGTTCTTGACCTAACACTCTAACAGAGCTTGTCAACGATTTAAACACTAAGGGCTGTTGTAGTGGGGGCTTGTCTAACTCATAGGTGACATAAAGGTTTGGGCGTAAACTAAAGTAGGCTCTCCAAGAGTACCTGGTGATCCAGTTCGAAGGTATGCCTAGTTTTTACATAGTGCGCACATAGTAAATGCTCATTTCATTATGTGCAAGTGCAAGAGATGTCGAATGTTTCATTATGTGGTGTTGTTTTGTTATAATCTCATCCTTTTGTGTTGTTCACGGACTGGAAAGTATGCATATTTATCTTCCAAGTAGACGAGTAACTAGTTTGTGTCACCTTGCAGAGGGGGTGCAATAAAGATAAGATTGATGATTTCCTAGTACAAGATGTTAGGAAGGAGTCTTGCAAGAGAAGTAGGAGCAGCGCTGAGCCTGTTCAACCAGTTAACGTAAGTCACTGTATCCAACTCAACAGTTCAATTCCTTGTTTGTTTCAGGCATAGTTAATTTGCTCTTTTCAATTGCTTTATTTGTCCTCAGTTAATGAGATACCCAAACAATGATGCCTGATGTTGGGTACTTGTATAACTACTAGCAAAAGAGCCCGTGCATTGCAACGGGAGAGAAAACATAACACATGCTCTTAACTCAACAACCATCACTCAAGACCACAATAGATCCATCTCCTTTATTTTTGCGAGGCATCATATTTGTGTTGCCGCTTATCCTCCTTCTCACTCTCGCCGGCGATGGTCTCCGTGTTCACACAAAACAACAAAAAATGTGTGTTGAATATGGTTAATCCTAAGGCATCTCTCTCTCTCTCTCTTTCTCTCTCTCTCTCTCTCTCTCTCTCTCTCTCTCTCTCTCTCTTTCTCTCGCTCGCTTTCTCTCACTCTCGCAATGAGAAATCTGTTGTTTTCCCCTGTGACATTTTTCAGAGGTATGCATGTGTAGTTATCGATGTTTTCTTTTCCGTATATGGTCATAGTGGGGTGTTTATTTGCAATCTGGATCGCTGTCGGTATGAAAAAAATGAATCTTGCACTATAAATTATAAGTTTGCTTCCATAACAATATTTTAAAAATATTTAACAGGTAAAGTTAACATCATATTTAGATTCCACACATTTTTCTAATAAAATTTCATATATAATATGTTAAAATCGAAGTTACGATTTAAAAGATATGGATAATATAGAAAATCATTTGTTTGACTCAAATATATTCCAAAATACTTAAAAGGTAAAAATAATCTCACATTCATATTCTAATATTTTTCTAATCAAATTTCATATATAACATGTTCAAATCGGAGTTGCGGTTTAAAAGATATGGATGATTTTAAAAATCATTTATTTGACTTAAATATGATCCACGGATGAATTACCTAAAACATCAGGGGGATTTTCAAAAAATGTAAAATAACGGTTCGGGTGTGACTTAAATACGGACGGCGGGTTGATTTCAGGAAAAGACATGAACTTTTTTGTAAAACACGAAAATAACGATTCATTTTAACTTAAAACACGACTGCGGGTTGAACTCTCTTAAATAGAGGGACTTTTCTGAAAAATGCCATGACGGACGAAAGAAACCCAATTTTCTTTATTATTAGGTAAAGATTAGTTGACATAATTAAAGATCTTACCATTTAATTACTCTGGCGAAGTGTGCCTGAAGCTTTGAAGTCTATTAACCAACTATTACTGCATGAGGCTCACAATCTAGTTTATACTAGGCTAATGATTGCATAGCTTTGCTTGCTGTAGTAGGTTTGTATGAATCCCTCTGTTGTTCATTATGCTCCCTAAGACTTTAATTGGGCTACAAAATGGCCAATTGCTTGCTTGCTTATACGCAACATGATGTCTAAATTTGTAACCTGTCTGTGTTTTGGATTTGGCCCCAACATCATGCTCCTCTGGTGAGCTAAGAGAGATTTCTGTACGCAAGCTGCACAGACTACCATTTTTATAATTTTTAAAATATCACCTGCTTATGCTTCATGACGTGTAACATTATTGTTAGTCCTGTTTTATCATGTACAAAATAGTCTGTCTTCCTTGCTTCATTGTTGTAACTATATTTTGCCCTAGTCATGTGTACTTATAGAAACATTTCAGGATGAAGTGGCATCAACACAAAGATCTGTGAGCAGTGCGGCATGGCCGTTACCGAATGATTATGGATTTGAATTGGAATGTGCTGATGTTCTCGAGCATCAACTAGAGGTGGCAAGACAATGTGTACATGATTATCAACGTACAATCAACAAGTTGAGACTGGACATGCAGCTATTAGATGCATGAGTCAAACAAATAAAACAAGACACTCAGGTAACCACGAAGGAATTGGAGATTTTGTAGACTGAAATTTGTGCTATCTGAATCCGACCAATCCTATTTTCTGAAGAGATTACAGTTCAAATGGTAAGTTCTATTGATGTGTGTCCATGATGTATGAGCTTTATTTGTCCAGTGTATGTAATTTGTTGTTTGTGCATGCTTTATTATCACCGGTACCAAACTATAATGCCCAGTGGGTATATTCGGTTGTAATTTCTTTATTGTATAGTGTACGATTATAGTACGTTTCTATGCCTTAGTCTTTTTATTGTATAGTGTATGTTTTTTTAGAGGCGATAGTATAGAGTAGGATAATTCTTGAATATGCTATATCGTTGAAACGGGGGCCCACACGCCCAAACATTTCCTGGACGCCATACAAACAAACAAACATGTGTAGTCAAAGCGGGCCTTAATTGGGCCGGTCAAAATAATATTAAGTGGATCCCAAATGATGTTGCCCACCGTAACAACGGCTCTTAGTAGGCCGTTAACAGGCCAAAAGCTCGATAGGGTCGTATAAATGAAAATGGCCCGCGGGCCTCTAGCAGGCCGAAATAGATGTCAATTTTCTCGCGGCCCTTTTACTTTACGGGTCAGTAAGTGGCCGAAAGTGTTATGGGGCAGAGGAGGCCCAATTTGCAAACTAGGATTTTAACAGGCCGAAAGTCACGCTAGGCTGGAATGATGCCCTGTGGAACATGGGCCCCTAATGGACCTAAAGTCAAAGGCCCAACTGTTGTGCGGGTCGTTAACAGGCTGAGACACAACATGGGCTATGAGTTGGCCCATTTACCGAATGGGCTGATTACAGGCCTAATGTCATGGTGGGTTAGAATTGGCCCAACTGCAGAATGGGCCGAGAAAGGGCCAAAAGATGTTCTAGGCCATTAACGGGTTGGAACTGACAATGGGGCGCTAATAGGCCGAAAGAAGCTCGGGCCGCAATTGGGCCCAAAGATGTAGTGGGCCATTAACGGGCTAAAACTGACGATGGGCTGGCAATTTTGAAATGTAGAATGGGCCTTTGATGGGCCGATTCTGTGTAACTTGTATGGGCCATGCTCGTAAATGGGCCTGACTCAAGTAGCCCGCTAATGGGTCGGCCCGTTTATTTTGACAGGCCCGGCCTTTTAACCTGAATGGGCCACTGTTGGGTCGGTCCACGTGTCGACATATCATAGGCGCATCCCGCCAATTTGGTGAGTGACACCTGTGCCAACGCGGAGATGACACATGGTTCCGTCGGCCAATGAGAATTTTACACGTGGAAAATTGTCATTGGTCGTGGTTGTTAGCGGGTTATTGGAACCAAAACCGGACCCGATAGCTTAACGGCGACCCGTTACGGTGGATGCCACGTGTCGGTCACCCTTGACAAAAGCACTTCCATGATGCGCCATTTATCGTCATGGAAGTGAACACTTCTGTGATGATAATTTTGGTAATGTCATGGAACACTTTTACGATAGCACAGGTATGACTATCTTGATTCTGTCATAAAATCGTCATGGATGTACATGCATGACATAAAACATAACCTACTGTGACAAACACGTATCATCACGGAAGTGTATTTTTTTGTAGTGTTGAAGGCACACCTCTTTTGCCATTTATCCTCCTTGTGCTTCTCTTTCTTCTCGGGTATGGCAACTTTTGCAATCCAATGCTTGGGGGTAGCATAGCCTCCTTCATCTTTGTCATCTCACCAATTTGATCCTTCAAAGTGATTGCCTCGGAAGTCCTCTTGACTCTTGCTTTCTCCTTCTTGTTTCCATCCGGCTTGCTGTCCTCTTGACTCTTGCACTAGTAGAAAACAGGGCTTTGGTTGAAGCCTGGCCAGCCCATTAGTTCCGGTTCAGTCAAGAACCAGGACCCATGGGGGGCTTACGTCTCGGTTCGTGCGCCTAGGGCCCGGCCGGGCCTCGAGAGGCATTTGTCCCGGTTCATGTGGACCCATTTGTCCCGGTTCTAGGCACGAACCATGACCAATGGTCCTCGCTCCTGGCCCACAGCCATTGGTCCCGGTTCATGCTTAGAACCGGGACAGAAGGTGGCCTTTAGTCCTGGTTCCAGCCACAAACCAGGACCAATGAGGTGGCTATATATACCCCATCGCCGCGACAGAGCACTCCACAGTGCTCTGTTTTTTCTGGCCAGCGAGGGGAGAGATTTGTGGTGCTCTAGCTCACCTCCTATACACATGAGGTGTTCGATGAAATGCCCGAGCCACACTAGTTAAGCTTTCTTCTCTCGAAGCTCGACCTCCAAGCTCCATTTTCCTAGAGATTTGTCTAGGTTTAGCGATCCATCACGTTCCGCCTGCGTCTTCACCACCGTCGATCGCCCGCGCTGATCTTGTCGCCGGCACCATCGTGGTGAGCCTCTTGTTCTTATCTTCTTTCTAAAAGGAAAAAAATTATTACTTTAGATAGATACTTGACTAATTTTCTTACTTTTATTATTGCTTGTTATTATATAGTGCGATGGTTTTGGTATCCGCCCCCGTCGGCCCTCGTCCTGGCTATGATTCGGATGTGTTATATATTATCTTTTATAACTATTTGGTTCATTTATTATTTATGAAAATTATGCGGACCAACATGACATAGATTTTTTTATCTAGGAGGTAGTTGAACCGGAAATTCCAACCGACCTTATTGTCGAGAGGTTAAATTTAGTTGAAGAAGAAAACAATTACTTGAAGTAAAAAATAAAAAAATTGAGGAGGAGAAGATGATATTGGAGTTGCATGTTGCAGATGTCATCGATGATAACAAGATCAAGATGGATGCAATGCAGTTGAAGATTAGAAAGATTAGAAAATATGACATTCATACCGAGGCTTGGTATCATTATGTCGTTGGATCAACTGTTACCTTGGTTGTCATTATGATCACATTTGTTGTTGCATCGAAAGGTTTTACATAGTTTCAATGTATGGTTTAACTAGATGTCTGGAGAGCTCTATGTTGTTCAATGAGAACTATGTAATAGATGAGTTTTTGTCTGAAACCATGATACTTCGAAAGAGATTGTCCGTTTTGTACATGAAGTGCATCTAGTTTTTGCCGTAACCCTCTCAACTTTTTAGCATGTGCTATGTGGGTGAAATTATGATACCATGCCAACTTTCAACCTTTTTAGAGTTCATTTGAAATGCTTTTGAATTTCAGGGTCTTATAGCTCAAAAAAATCAGTAAATGCATGAAAAATAACAAATGAAGTCTAAAAAGGCTGAAAATTGATGATGTGGCTTTGAATGGTGCATTTTGAACACACAAAAAGTCTGGAGTTCAAATAAGTTCAAAAAAATGAAATCCCTTTGTAACAGATGAGTTTTTGTGTGAAACCCTGATACTTCGAAAGAGATTGTCCGTTTTGCACACGAAGTGCATCTAGTTTTTCCCGTAAACCTCTCAACTTTTTAGCACATTCTATGTGGGTGAAATGATGATACCATGCCAACTTTCAACCTTTTTAGAGTTCATTTGAAATGCTTTTGAATTTCAGGGTCTCATAGCTCAAAAAAATCAGTAAATGCATGAAAAATAACAAATGAAGTCAGAAAAGGCTGAAAATTGATGATATGGCTTTGAATGGTGCATTTTCAACACACAAAAAGTCTGGAGTTCAAATATGTTCAAAAAAATGAAATCCCTTTTTAACAGAAGAGTTTTTGTCTGAAACCCTGATACTTCGAAAGAGATTGTCTGTTTTGTACACGAAGTGCATCTAGTTTTTGCCGTAACCCTCTCAACTGTTTAGCACATGCTATGTAGGTGAAATGGTGATACCATGCCAACTTTCAACCTTTTCAGAGTTCATTTGAAATGTTTTTGAATTTCAGGGTCTTATAGCTCAAAAAATCAATAAATGCATGAAAAATAACAAATGCAGTCAGAAAGGCTGAAAATTGATGATGTGGTTTTGAATGGTGCATTTTGAAGACACAAAAAGTCTGGAGTTCAAATAAGTTCAAAAAATGAAATCCCTTTGTAACAGAAGAGTTTTTGTCTGAAACCTTGATACTTCAAAAGAGATTGTCCATTTTCTACACGAAGTGCATCTAGTTTTTGTTGTAACCCTCTCAAATTTTTAGCACATGCTATGTGGGTGAAATGATGATACCATGCCAACTTTCAACTTTTTCAGACTTCATTTGAAATGCTTTTGAATTTTAGGGTCTTATAGCTCAAAAAATCAGTAAATGCATGAAAAATAACAAATGAAGTCAGAAAAGGTTGAAAATTGATAATGTGGCTTTGAATGGTGCATTTTCAACACACAAAAAGTCTAGAGTTCAAATAAGTTGAAAAAAATGAAATCCCTTTGTAACAGACGAGTTTTTGTCTGAAACCCTGATACTTCAAAAGAGATTGTCTGTTTTGTACACGAAGTGCATCTAGTTTTTGCCGTAACCCTCTCAACTTTTTAGCACATGCTATGTGGGTGAAATGATGATACCATGCCAACTTTCAACCTTTTTAGAGTTCTTTTGAAATGCTTTTGAATCAGGGTCTTATAGCTCAAAAAAATCAGTAAATGCATGGAAAACTTTTAGGAAACTCTAATAGCAAAAATAATGAACTAAAATAATGAACTACAAAACTTTAATGAAACTCTAATAGAAAAAAGAATGAACTAGAAAAATTTAATGAAACTCTAATAGCAAAAAGAATCAACTAAAAAGTTTTATAAACCTCTAGTATTGTTGAAACTAAAATTATAAAAAATTTATGCAACTAAAATTATCAAAGTATTTTCTGTTCAAAACATTACAAGCAAAAAGAATTTTCATAAAGAACTTTTTTGTTAGAAATTTTAATAGCAAAAAGAATTATCATAAAGATTTCTTTTGTTAGAAACAAAATAAACTTTAATAAATAAGTAGAAACAAAATAAAATAAAATAGCAACAATAAGTATTTTGCTGTAAGTAGAAAAAAATAAAAAAATAAAGAAAAACAGAAAACAAAAAAACTGGGAAAAATAAAAAATGCCACCTACTGGGCCACCATGACCTGAATACGACTAGAAATCGATCCATGGGCCAGGATTCAGGCCCACAGAAGGCCCAGCAGGCCCACATGCATCGTAGTGTGAGATTAGGCCCATAGGCCTGCAGTTCAGAGGAGTTCAACGGAGATGGCGGGGCAGGGTTTATAAACACGTGTGGCGGCTCCTCGGCTAGCGATGTGGGACTAAACATCCCACCGCACCACGGCTTTGGCAGGCGCAGGACATTGGTCCCGGTTGGTGGCACGAACCGGGACCAATGCCACCCTTTGGTTCTGGTTCGTTGCACTAACCGGGACCAATGCCCCCTTTAGTCCCGGTTGGTTCCACCAACCGAGATCAAAAGCCTCTACTTCCCGCCCTTTGGGCTGCTGAAAAGAGACCTTTGGTCCCAGTTGGTGGCACCAACCGGGACCAAAGGGGGGCATTGGTCCCAGTTGGTGCCACGAACTAGGACCAATGCTTCATCTATATAAGCAAGACTTGTGAAAATTTTCACTTCTCATCCGGCAGTTGCCGCCCCGATGACGCCGACGACATCGACGCCGCCAGGCTGCCGCCCTCGTCTGCTGTCTCTGTCGTCGCCATAGCCCCTGCCCCGGCCTCTCCGCACCCTGCCCCGACCCCATCGTCGCCGAGCCCTGCCCCGACCTCGCCGTCGCACACATCGAGCGCCCTGCCCCGACCTCGCCGCTGCTCGTCTGCACTTTGAGCCTCACCGCGCCGGTCCCCCTCCTCTTCCCCTTCCCTCCTTGATGACCCACAAGTGTAGGGGATCTATGTAGCTTTTCGATAAGTAAGAGTGTCGAACCCAATGAGGAGCATAAGTAAATGATAAGCAGTTTTCAGTAAGGTGTTCTCTGCAAGCACTGAAATTATTGATAACAAATAATTTTGTGATAAGGTAATTTGTAATGAGTAGGAAGTAATAAAAGTAAATAAGGTGCAGCAATATGGCCCAATCCTTTTTGTAGCAAAGGACAAGCCTGGAAAAACTCTTATATGAAGGAAAGCACTCCCGAGGACACGTGGGAATTATCGTCAAGCTAGTTTTCATCACGTTCATATGATTCGCGTTCGATACTTAAATAATTTGATATGTGGGTGGATCAGTGCTTGGTTACTATCCTTACTTGGACAAGCATCCCACTTATGATTAACTCCCATTGCAAGCATCCTCAACTACAACAGAAGTATTAAGATAAACCTAACCATAGCATGAAATATATGGATCCAAATCAGCCCCTTACGAAGCAACGCATAAACTAGGGTTTAAGCTTCTGTCACTCTAGCAACCCATCATCTACTTATTACTTCCCAATGCCTCCCTCTAGGCCCAAACAATGGTGAAGTGTCATGTAGTCAACATTCACATGACACCACTAGAGGGATGACAACATACATCTCATCAAAATATCGAACGAATACCAAATTCACATGACTACTTATATCAAGACGTCTCACATGTCCTCAGGAACAAACGTAACTACTCACAAAGCATATTCATGTTCATAATCAGAGGGGTATTAATATGCATAATGGATCTGAACATATGATCTTCCACCAAGTAAACCAACTAGCATCAACTACAAGGAGTAATCAAGACTAGGGCTGGACGAACGAGCTACTCGACTCGTTAAGCTCGTGATCGTTAAGCTCGTGATCGTTAAGCTCGTTAACTTTAACAAGCTCAAACTCTTGATTGGCTCGGTTCGTTAAATACTCATTAAGCTCGTGAGCGCTTACGAGCTCTCGTTATTACAGAAGCATTCCATCATATATTCAATATTTAAACATGTAGCAAAGTAGTAATGTATCACCCTTTGCCAAATTTACTCGTTCCAAATAGCACCACATAATGCAACAACCAAGAGCAACACAGAGTGACACAATCATAAGTGAGACCACCATTATGGTTCATACTTCATACACAATCGCTAGGTGAACAGCAACAATAATTAGGGCCATTGACAAAGACAAGTACTGGACTTCAAAAGAGAAAGCCAAACATGGCTTAGGCGCTCAGCATTGGATCAAGTTCGATTAGCAGACTAGCAGTACATATTGTATTAACTACTTCGCCACTTCAGCACGACAGTTCAAACATAAGGTCTTATATAAATAACAATGACCGAAATAAAATGATAGCTGCTAGATGAGGAAATGCAAAGTAGCTCCTGCTCCTCACATCAGTTGCTCATTAGTTCATAAATTTCATCTTCCTACATAGACATAAAGAAATTCACTAGTTATGATGCAATCAAATATACAATAGTACAATGCTACAGCAATACAATCACACTTAATAAAAATATGGGAAGCCTACTAGTTGCTTTCCGTCGTATCTTCAGGAAATGGAATGAACTCGACATCGTCATCATTGCCATCTTCCTACAAAGGTAACTGCAAACATGAAATTTAAGTTAACATTTAGCAAGAGTTTAAGGTTACAAGAAGATAATACACAGTAGAGAACAAGTAATATTACCACTACAATTGTAGGCTTAAGTTGGTTTTCTTTTGATCCTTTAATGTAGCTAGAAGCACACACAAGTGCCTCGACCATGTTTGGGCTGAGAGAGCTACGATAGTCATCAAGAATTCTGCCGCTCGTAGAGAATGTTGACTCCGATGAGACACTAGTTGCTGGTACAGTCAAGAACTTCTTTGCCATCTTTGCCATGATAGGATATCTATGAGCATTCAACCTCCACCAATCAACTACGCTGAACTTTGGATCCAGAATTCGATGGGTTTTGTCTTCAAGGTAACTAGTCAATTCAGATTTAGATGGCTCTGAATTTGTCTCCTCTAGGAAGGACTGAAACCCACTGGATAATGAGGGCATAGATGTACTAGTTTGCCTACTAGATATTGAACTCTGTTCATTATTGTTGCCCGCCTCATTCTTGCGATTTTCCATCTCTTAAGTAGCATAGAGATCAAAGAATTCAGATTTGATTTCCTTGGCCTCACTACTGCCCTTCTCTTTACCATACATTATCTTAAAACAATAATCAACAAGTTTCATCTTAAAGCTAGGATCAAGAATGGTGGCAATGACCATGACATTGTTCTTTTCCTTTTTTTGTTTTTCCCACTGTTTTCATTTCCCTCACCTTCACTATTTCCATCCCAATATTTATCAAACTTATCAAGCATTGCTTCTCCCATCTTTTTCAAGTTTGCATTTGAACCCATGGCATGCTCTACGATAGCAATCTTAACATTCATGATATACGGATAAAAAATGTTGGCAGTGGGATAGGTAGATCCTGATAATGCAGTTGTTACCTCGGCAAATGATTTCAAGATGGGTTGAATCTTCTCATATAATGCCCACTCTTCATCTTCAGGCTGCCATTTGTAGGTAGCATCTGCCTCTGCATACTCCTTGAAAGCAGCTCTATACACAGTGCAAGCCTCTACCATTCTGCATGTAGAATTCCATCTAGTAGCAACATCCAGGCATAAACCTCTCCCAATTTCTACATTCAGAGACTGCAAACCATCAATAATTTGTACATGCATGTTGGAGATTTTTTCAAATACATGACAGTATCCCTAAGCTTATTGATCAAAGTTTGCAATAGAGCAATGCCATCATTCACTATCAAATTGAAAATGTGCGCACAACAGCGAACATGGAAGTACTTAGGAATAAATTTAGCCGATTTCCTAGCAATGATCTTGTCCATCAATATCTTAGCAGCATTATCATTTGAGGAAGCATTATCCATAGTGATTTTCATGATCTTATCTTCTATTTTTCATTCTTGGCAACACTCAAAAACTGCTTGAGCTATGACACTACCCGAGTGAGGTGGATCTAGCTCTATGAAGTTTAAAACACGACATTGCATGACCCAATCATCATCTATGTAGTGAGAGACCACAGCTAGGTATGAGAGAGTTTGGTTTGAAGTCCATAGATCACATGTCAAACTAATGCTTTCAACAGACTTAAGTTGCTTTTTAAGGATTTCTTTCTCGGAAAGATACACCTTCATGCATTCAGCTATAATTTTCTTCCGACCAATGAACTTATAGGACACATTCATATAACTCATGAGGATATTGAACCAAGCATGCTCTACCATCCTAAAGGGATAATCATGCACAATTATCATCTTTGCTATGATCTTAACGACTTCCGCATGATTGTATTCATGGTTTACTATGAAAGATGCACCTGGCTTTTCAGGATCGAAGTTGATTGTACCTTGCTGTAGTTGCCTTCCCTTCTTGTTTAGATAGACTGAACAAACATCTTTATGCCTATTGAGACTAGTAGTTGATCCCCCAGGAGTATAAGCAAACAATTTAGCACAATGCAAACATTTTGCCTTCGTAACAACCGCCCCTGGCATCCTCTTACTTACAGCCTTGACCTCCTTGAAATGCTTCCAACATTCTGCACATTTAAGCCTCGTTTTCTTTACCTTCACCTTAGTAGTATCGACGGCTGACTTTTTCCTTTTTCCTCCTTTCTTTGCTCTCTCTTTGCCATTGACCTCAACTTTTGTGTCATTTCGATTGTCTCCTGATCCAAGAGAGGGCTCTGACATATCATCATCCATATCATATGCATCTGCCTCGTCAACCTCCTCATACCCTTCATTAACCTCTACCCATTCATCTTCATCGCCATCATCTTCCCGTGGAAAATGAAATAGAATGATTCAGATTTTACAAGCCAAACATTTACAAAATAATATTAATGCGAATTGATTGATTGATTTATTAGGAATATAAATAATGAACCGAAACACATACAAAATAATTAGTAAGTACCACTACATAATTAATTGCAATGTGTAAAATTGTATCAAGATTTCCAACGGTTTTATACAAAATTAGAAGTTGCATTAAGTAGTAAGTGATACTGTGAATTAGAACATGTACAAAATTTAGGGAATGAAATTATAATCCACAAGATATCCACAAACATTCAGCTAGGTACTTGAAGATGACTAATCTGGTGTGTGTGTGTCAGTGTGTGTGTGACAAAGTATTTCACCTAACTACACTTGGTATTTCAGCAGATTCACAAGTATTTCAGCGGATTCACAATCAATTAACTACAATTTGGATGACCTAGGGCGTCAAAGATTCAAAGTATATGCTAATCTGAACTAGAATTAATAGAAAATGAAAAGGAGAGTGTGAGACAAACAATCTCACCTGCCCTGATCCAACGCTAACGGCATCGGCATCAACGTTAGAGCATGTCGGTGATGTCGCCGCCTCTGCTCTTGGACGCCTTTGTCCTTGCGCTTGCTGTCGAGGATGAGAAGGCTTTGCTACCGTCGAAGGAGACCCATGTGATGCTGAATCGGAGGCCAATGTCCTCTTCCTCACCACCTTCTTTCGGGGCTTGGACTCCATGCTTGGAGTCACGGCTGCAGGTGCTGGTCGCTCGCGCCGTTCCATGGGGACGAGGATGGAGATGGCGGAGATAGGCTGAAGTCGTCACCGGCGGCCGCCGGAGTAGAGAAGGAAGCAGATCCACGGCACCACACCGGGGTCAAAGAGACGAAGACCTAGATATAACCGCCGCTCCCTGCTACTGCTACTAGTCTCCTCGACTCCTCGTCTGGTCTCTTCGAAAGGCCAACTGAACAGATTCCCACGAGGCCATAAAAGTGGACAGAACATGGGGGAGGAGCCGAGGAGGTGGTGGGTTGTGGCCTGTGACGGTGGGCCGGGCTGAGCACTAGTATTTTGCATCTAGTAATTAAACTAAAAATTAGTGATCGGAAAATTAACGAGCCAAATGAGCTACTCGTGATACTCGCGAGCTAGCTCATTAAGCTCATTTATATTAACAAGCTAAAATTGTTGTTCAGCTTGGCTCATTAACTAACGAGCACGAGCCTTATCGAGTCGAGCTTCCGAGTGCTTGTTAAACTCACGAGTAACGAGCTTTTCGTACAGCCCTAATCAACACTACTAGCAACCCACAAGTACCAATCTGAGGTTTGGATACAAAGATTGGATACAAGAGATGAACTAGGGTTTGAGATGAGATGGTGCTGGTGAAGATGTTGATGGAGATTGACCCTCTCCCGATGAGAGGATCGTTGGTGATGACGATGGTGATGATTTCCCCCTCCCAGAGGGAAGTTTCCCCGGCAGAACAGCTCTGCCGGAGCCCTAGATTGGTTCCGCCAAGGTTCCACCTCGTGGTAGCGGAGTTTCTTCCCCAAAGCTTGCTTATTATTTTTTCTCGGACGAAAGACCTCATATAGCAGAAGATGGGCATCGGAGGGCCACTAGGGAGCCCACGAGGTAGGGGGCGCGCCCAAGGGGTAGGGCGCGCCCCCCACCCTCGTGGCCAGGGTGTGGGCCCCCTCTGGAACTTTCTTTGCTCGATATTTTTTATATATTCTGGAAATAACTTTCGTGAAGTTTCAGGACTTTTGGAGCTGTGCAGAATAGGTCTCTAATATTTGCTCCTTTTCCAGCCCAGAATCCCAGCTGCCGGCATTCTCCCTCTTCATGTAAATCTTGTAAAATAAGAGAGAATAGGCATAAGTATTGTGACATAATGTGTAATAACATCCCATAATGCAATAAATATCGATATAAAAGCATGATGCAAAATTTATGTATCAACTCCCCCAAGCTTAGACCTCGCTTGTCCTCAAGAGAAAGCCGAAATCGAAAAATATGTCCACATGTTTGGAGATAGAGGTGTCGATAAAAATTAAATACGGACATCAGGGCATCGTGATCATTCTTAAAACAGCAACATATATATATAGGTAAATTATCTGGGGCACCTAGGTGCCTGGGCACCTAGACCCATTATGGCAAGTCATATTTGTTCATGCATGTGTACAATCTACGATATAACGACTTTCCATGTTTTGTTTGCATGTATCCAATCATTAATCGTCAATGATTTACTGTTGGTTCCCTAAAAATTTACCTTTTCAAACTAAAATCGCATAGTATTTTTCTCTAACAGTGCACTCTATTATACGTTCATTAAAAATATTTTGCTCATACCTCCCATTGACTTCTAGAAAAAAGATGGTGCATATATGTATACCCATGACATTTCTGGTTATTCATGCATCCTTTATGTTTCTAACATTTTGACCATAGCTGCATTCCAAGATACCCAAGAGTATGTACTCCCTCCGTTTCAAAATAGATGACTCAACTTTGTACTAACTTAGTACAAAGTTGAGTCATCTAATTTGGAACGGAGGGAGTATATACCAAATGAAACAAAAAGGTATGTATATACCCTCTAATTTTTAAGGTATTAGGTATGGCAAAATAATACGATCCTTACATACCTAAACCCGTGCTCACTTTTTACTTTGTGATCTTAATACCTAAACAAAATAATACCCACTATATATATACCTAATGAAACAAAAGGGTATGTATCTTAATTATTTTTTACTTTGTGATGTGCATACCGCAGATGAATATAGTATTTTGTGATATTGTGAGACAATCGTGACATACCTAAACCTGTGCTCACTTTTTCCATTAATTTATTAACCAGTGGCTATCATAGAAGGCAACGGGTATGAGAAATTAATTAATTGTTACTCTCTCATGAAAGACACAATTAATGGCATGCACGAGTTACTAGATTTGACCCTTTCCATAGCATCACGCACGCAGAAATGTTTGGAAGGTAAACAATTAACATGCATCGTTTTTTCCGAATCTCATCAGTGCATGTACGTGAGCATACAATGCATGGAAAGTTTTTTTGTTTCCATTAGAGGTGTGCATGCAATCATCACAACAACAGATCAAGATATGATCCAACGGTATGTAGTCAAGGTGCCTGGCACCTAGGTCAGAATATTATTCTGTTACCCTTTTTGAACTGACGGTTTCAGGTGGTTAAACTGATGTTTTCGAAGCGGTTGAACTGATGCTTTCAGTTGTGTTTAACACATCGTCTTCTTTAGTTCAAAAACTTTTCGTAATTTTTTTGTCGGAACGTGGCGTGTAATATATCGTTGGAAAGCTCTTGACAACCATATTTCAATTATATTGAACGTTTTTGCAAAATCATTATGGTTTAAGAGCAGTTTTGAAAACACCATTTTTTTTCAAAACTGAAAACGTGAATCGTATTTTGGACTCAATTTTCAAACGGTTTGTCGGAATTTAGCAAATAAGATGGCGTTGGAAGCTGGTGAAAATCCGCATCTTCCATATATGTATTGTTTTTTCTAATTCTATATGATTTAAAAGTAATTTGAAAACACTGAAATTCTGGGCGAAACATATTTTCGCGATTTTTTGCAAACGGTTTGTCGGATTAACGCAAATGATACGGCGTTGGAAAGGTATGTAAAATGCGCAACTTTTCGTATAGAAATGTTTTTCTAATTCCTTATGGTTTAAAAACGAATTCGAATACGGTCAAATTTGATTTTGAATGCGATTTTTTTAAGAAGTTTGTCGAAATATGGCAAATAATATACCGTTGGATAGCTATCGAAAATGTGAAACTTAGTCATGTTGAATGTTTTCTCTACTTCGCAACCGCTTAAGAGTAATTTTGAATACGGCATGACGGATCCTGTTGTTTTCTCGTGTGAAAACAGAGTAGTCGTACTGATATATATGTATGTTTGTACTGAGCTATTTTTTGTAGAGTAATTTTGAATGGTTCCGAAAAAGGGTACTTGTACTTATGCTTGCATGGGTTTGTACTAAGCGTGTTTTCACTAACTAGACTTTGCTCTGTTTTTTTGATAATATTTTTCTCATAAGTTTTCAACGGTTTACTGTATCGTCACCCCTGTACTTGTATGGTTTGTATCATCACACTGAATGATATTTTATTCAAAAAGAAAATGTGTTTGTTTTGTTTCGTTTTTTAACTCAACATTTTTTTGACAACGTTGTTCTGAACTTCTCTCATTTTACGACTTGTACTGAGGTACTTACTAAGCAGGATTTTCATGGGGTTTCTTTTTTTGCTTGAACTTTACAATTTGAATTTCTGCCATTTCTTTTATTCCGAACGGACCACCATTTTTAACTCGTACTGAGGTACTTACTACGCCCGAACTAGGGTGGCTGTCGCGATGCAAGGAAGATGTTATGCGGCGGCGTGAGGTGAGATGTCGACTGCATACAGAGGATCACGTGGAAGCACTGCGTAGAGCGTGGTCTAGCGGCACGCTGGAGGGAGGACCATGGCGGGGCGGCACGCTCGAGGGAGGGGGTGCGGGGCGGCACGTTGGAGGGAGGACCATGGCGGGGCGGCACGCTCGAGGGAGGGGGTGCGGGGCGGCACGCTGGAGGGAGGGACTGCGGGGCTGCGCGCTGGGGGGAG